>NC_134950.1:33859030-34021530 GCF_965638725.1 Aptenodytes patagonicus | reverse complement strand
GGGGTACTGGTGGATGAAAAGCTGGACGTGAGCCAGCAATGTGCGCTCGCAGCCCAGAAGGCCAATCGTGTCCTGGGCTGCATCAAAAGAAGCGTGGCCAGCAGGTCGAGGGAGGGGATTCTGTCCCTCTGCTCTGCTCTGGTGAGACCCTACCTGGAGTACTGTGTCCAGCTCTGGAGCCCTCAGCATAAGAAAGACATGGACCTGTTGGAGTGAGTCCAGAGGAGGGCCACGAAAATGATCAGGGGGATGGAACACCTCTCCTATGAAGACAGGCTGAGAGAGTTGGGGTTGTTCAGCCTGGAGAAGAGAAGGCTTTGGGGAGACCTTATTGCAGCCTATCAGTACTTCAAGGGGGCTTATAAAAAAGATGGTGGCAAACTTTTTAGCAGGGCCTGTTGCGACAGGACAAGGGGAATGGCTTTAAACTAAAGGGGGGTAGATTTAGACTAGATAGAAGGAAGAAATTTCTTACGCTGAGGGTGGTGAAACACTGGCACAGGTTGCCCAGAGGGTGGTGGATGCCCCATCCCTGAAAACATTCCAGGTCAGGTTGGATGGGGCTCTGAGCAACCTGATCTAGTTGAAGATGTCCCTGCTCATGGCAGGGGGATTGGACTAGATGACCTTCAGAGGTCCCTTCCAACCCAAACTATTCTATGACTGTATGATTCTATGATTATTATTGAAGTATCCCTTTCACTACTATCTGCTTTACTTTATGCTTTCTGGAAACACTGTGGACATTGCCATAAGTTAAGAACTATTCTGATTTTACTAAAAAAATCTAAAAATTCCACATTAAAGCAAATAAAAGAAATATCAAAACAATCCTAATAATTCAAGGGACCACACAACAAATTCTTAAACCATGTAAACAACACTGATAATTAAATCAGACAGTCATACTTTACATGTGAGGTTGAACAACATATTTCTATACATATAATTAACAAAAGAAATTTTAATGGCCTGCTTTACAGATAAATCATAACACGTATTACTCATTAGCAAGTAACCCCATGCAACAATACAGGCTTGGGGAAGAATGGCTGGAAAGCTGCCTGTCGGAAAAGGACCTGGGGGTGCTGGTTGACAGCCGGCTGAACATGAGCCGGCAGTGTGCCCAGGCGGCCAAGAAGGCCAATGGCATCCTGGCCTGTATCAGAAATCGTGTGGCCAGCAGGAGTAGGGAAGTGATCGTGCCCCTGTACTCGGCACTGGTGAGGCCGCACCTCGACTACTGTGTTCAGTTTTGGGCCCCTCGCTACAAGAAGGACGTCGAGGTGCTGGAGTGTGTGCAGAGAAGGGCAACGAGGCTGGTGAGGGGTCTGAAGAACAAGTCTTATGAGGAGCGGCTGAGGGAACTGGGGTTGTTTAGCCTGGAGAAAAGGAGGCTGAGGGGAGACCTCATTGCTCTCTACAACTACTTGAAAGGAGGTTGTAGCGAGGTGGGTGTCGGTCTCTTCTCCCAAGTAACAAGTGATAGGACAAGAGGAAACTGCCTCAAGTTGCACCAGGGGAGGTTTAGATTGGATATTAGGAAAAATTTCTTCACTGAAAGGGTTGTCAAGCATTGGAAGAGGCTGCCTCAGGGAAGAGGTTGAGTCACCATCCCTGAAGGTATTTAAAAGATGTGTAGACATGGCGCTTAGGGACATGGTTTAGTGGTGGACTTGGCAATGCTAGGTTAACGGTTAGACTTAATGATCTTAAAGGTCTTTTCCAACCTAAATGATTCTATGATTCTAAGTGTAAAAGGTTTTGTTTGTTTTTTTTTTTAATATTGGAAAGTGAATCTATAGGGCTATTAACATCATGAACAGACAGAAATATACGAAGAACAGGTATCTTCATATTACAGGTTGTAAACCAATCCCAATCTCCTACCTTGGAGTAAAGTCCAAAAATGTCAAGATTTTTATATCTTATAGCTTTTCTCCTAAATAACACAAGTGAGGTAACATTCTTAATACTCACAAAACTTTATCTCTTTATCTTTAATTGCTATGAAATTATTTTTCAGAGAGAGAATTCATTTGCCTTTTAAGTTACATGTTGGACAATTGTACACTGGAGCATTAAGTTCCACTGCTTGTAATCTACAGGAAAAAATCCTCACATCTCTGTAAATAAATAGACTCTTCTTTTTAAAATATTAATATTTTAAATAATTCTAATGAAATTCATTAGGGTAAACATTATTTATACACTTCTTTCACATTGCCTTTAATTGTTTTTTTTTACAAAATTAAGAAAACCTCATATTTTACATTTCATATCAACATTTTTCATGTTTTTGATCATCCTGTTTATCTTTTTTAGTCCTTTTCTTTTTACTTGTAATGTGTGTATTTTAAAGAGAGAATGACCAAGGTTCATCCTACATAAGTTATATAAAATTCACTATAACAATGGTAGTATAGTTTTTTTAATACTCATTTATACATCTTTTAAAACTAAATTTAACTTTTTGAAATACATTCTGAAGTAGTATAAATCAGTGTAGGTCTGCTGAACTTAGCTGGGCTTTACTGATTAATACCGACTGAAGAGCTAATCATTTATATGATGCCTTGAATGCAAGTTTATGCTAAAAAATATAAATTTATGCATTGTGCAGAATAAAGTCAATTACTCTATTTGAAAGGTTATAATTTATTTAGAACATCAGAATTAAAAACAAGTCAAAAACATTTGCCTACAATGAATTTTAGGAGTCCTTTTTTACCATTCACCTGCCTAGATTTGTTGGGGTCTTGCCAGATCTTGTCTCACACACCTGTGTCATCTCACAGATCCTTTTTTCCTACGTATGAATACATATATTAGATAATGTTTCTATTGTAGATTCTTGGGCATCCCACTACAAACTTCTTCCTTGTTGAAAATAAAAGATATTTTCCAACTTTTATTTCCTACTTCTTAGAAAGTATCAGATCTGTAAACACTTCCTCTCACCTGTAACCATCACTTTTCTTGGTAACATTGGTGATGAGCTTATCAGAGCTATTTTGGAAGCTCAAGTAACTCATGTCAAATAGTTTCTTTAAATATATGTTTACTTTTAATAAAGACTACTAATCAGTTGGTTAGGAACAATTTCCTTGTGTGTTCTTAACATATCATACTCATCTAGGTGTTTATAACTGTAACTATTTTTTTCAACTGATTTGTAAGTAACTGTAAAGACTCACTGGTCAGTAATTCTTGGGATTACTCCTAAAGTCTTTTTGAAGTATTCCAATGCTTTCAGTAGATTGAGTTGGTAACTCTTCTAATAAAGTAGAAGAAAATAAAAATGTTAAACAAATATTTCTTCTGTATTTGGAAAGAACTAATATGATGGCTCATAACATGTGAGGATGATGTTCTCCACTCCATCGATAACTGGAGAGTTTGTTAAACAACATCTACTAGAGATAAACCTTTTAAATGAGCTGGCCAGAGTAATTTGCATTGAGGAGTAGTAAAAGAGCTGGCAGACCTCTCAGAGTTATTGATGTCTATTTTTTTCTAGCCTTGAAATACTGATTAAAAAATCTATGAACATAGAATAGTATTTACTTTGCTCCAATATTCAGAATTGGCAACCAGATTGACTTAGGTAGCTGGTTTGGCACTAACCTCATGTAAGTTTAGGAAAATCTTGATAACATTTATACAATGGAATTATAATAATGTGCTTTTAAAAAAAATCATTTTGGTCAAATAAACTCACTAGAATTTTGATTTCCAAGGAATGTGTGTGGATTTAATATTTTAAATCTTTGAGCAACATTTCACCTGGCAACACATGATATTCTAACTAAAACATGAGCATTAAGAACATACGTAAATGGACTTAAATGTTGGATCTAAAAAGTTCTCGTCATTGATTACCAGTGGTTCTAACAGGGATTTGTAAGGTTACAAGATTGGCCAGTTGCATTATTAATGATTTGAAAGTAAATATAAAGTCACTGTAAAAAAAATAAAGTTGTGCTGTAAGAAGTGATATCTGTTATATCTAAAGAACAGGGGACTGAGTTCTGAAAAGCAGTGATTTGGAGAATAATCTAGTGGTTATATGGGCAAGCAACTCAATGTCAACACCTAATGCAACATCATAGTGACAAAGTAAAGTGACACATTACTTTTGGAGTACATTACATTTTGGATGTATAAGTAGAGGAGTTGTGGAAAAGGAGGCAGTGATTTTGTGGTCATATGAGATATTGGTGGGATTCACAGAAAAATTGGAAAGGGTTTGGGAATGAGGTGGAAAATAATTCAAAGACTGCAGAAAGCATCCTACAGTGGTAGATGACTATAATTCAATCTGCTTTCTTTTTCAAAAAGTAGATTGTGAGGTGACTTATGCACAAATACACTCACTAGAAGGAAATACCAGCAAGCAAAATTTTCTTTAATAATTTATTTAATCTAATTGAAAAAGGCATAAAAACCTTGACATTGAAGATAATAAGTTTAAAAGATGAGAGGCACACTTTTAAGAGGTAAGCGTGACTCTTGCTACAAAAGGGAAGTGGGGCATTCATCTTACTGCCTGTTTACAGGGAGCAAGCATCAGTCATTTCTTTTCTTCCAAGGTTTCTCACTCTTCCCTCCTTGAAAGAATTCAATTTTTTCTGTGTCAGCTACCATCCTCCAGACCTGGCACACACCCATTTGCTTTCTATCATTATTATTTTTATTTTTACTTTGAATGTGGGACATCAAGGATCACTATGGCAAATTATGGAAAAAAATGGAGGTACCAAAATGTGGTGAGAACATTGTTGTCAGCAATGTCTATTAGTCAAGTTCCTAATTAGTAATTTGACGTATGGGAAATTTATGTGTTTTTAATACATAACAGATGGATGAATAGAAGTATGACATCAAGTAAACTATCAGTGTTCCCACCCTTTTAAATTGACACAATTATTATTACTAATTCCACTTGTTCTGTGGTAGAATTCTTCAGTGTTCTTTTTAGATGACAAAGTAGCTTACACAAAAAGGATAAAGGGTTGACTGTGGTTAGAAGAAAGATGATGAAATGAGTCAACTTCATTCAGATTATGTAGCATGACAGAAGTGGATATGGTAAGAATCTTTGAAATAAGCAGGTGGAAATTGTGGCCTACTCAGACAACATGGATCTTGGCATCAAGAAAGGGGTAGAGAATATATAAAATTTGGTAAGGAAATTTTCAGTATTTCAGTTTTACTAAGTAGTCTAAGCCTAAACAGGAAGAAACCTATAAAAATTGATTCATTAAAAAAAAAAAAATCTTTTAAAAAATAGTTTTCCTTCAGTATGCTTGCTTCAGGTAAGCAATTCCATTGAATTCATGAAACATTTATCTATTTTTTGCCTTTCTGGCTGTATGAAATAATTCTGCTGTCTTTTGGTCAGCTTACTTGGTAGACGATAGTTAGGGATCAAACAGAAGATATCAAAGCAGTGGTAAGAATGAGATGGGATAGAAAGGGATGAGTTATTTACAAAAAAAGAAAGAATGTACCTTCTGATTTGAGAAGACTGCTGATACTACCCAACTGAGAGCATCGTAAGAATATTCAGAGATTTTCTCCCCATCTTGTTTTCAGAGTTTGTAGTAAGATATGACAGGTTCTTTTCCTGGGACTGAGGACCACAGACTGTCCATGAACAAAATAACTGTAAAGAGGGCAGCAGATATCTCACTTCCTTATTTTATAGAAAGAAATTAATGTATTTTTTGGTCTGTATAACATTACCTATATTTTAACTTTATGTCTGTCATTTAGAAATCAGGAATTCAAATACGTGCATGAAAAGACTAGAAGAAAGTAGGAACTAGAAATGGTATTTCATTTTAAATCACATGGAAATTCTCTAGGTGAAGGCAGGGATGATAATAGTGAAAAAGATATGATGTGACTTCCTTTCCAAAAAATAGGGTCTGAAACTATTCAGTGATCACCTTTCTTCTCAGTGATCATGATATTACCAGTCTTCTTACTCATACAGTCTTACCTCATCTTTCACTTCTAGACTATGTTCAGTCAGATCTGCTTTTAGAGAGTATACAAATATATAAAATGTACTCACCTACATTTCTTTAATAGATTACTCTGGAAAAAAAAATATGCTCATGAATGAGGTACACAGTTGGCCCATTGATGTATGAATATGTTTTAAATAAAGAACTGTTGTATAGAAGTGTGCATATGCAAAAAATAAAATCAGTTTCTCATGTTCTAACTTTGTGAATAACAGAACAAACAAGAAAATGAAACAGCAAAAATTGTTGTGTGTCATTCCCTTATCACTTCCCTAATATTTAGTAAAAGACATAATTCCATATTTTAAATATTCTATTTTCTGTGTTTTGCAGAGTATGATAAGTATTTATGGTGATTTTTTTTTCTTCTTGAAAGCATATCCAACAGTGAAACACAGACATGATAGTATTTTGCTGTGTCTTTCAAAATTACCCTTAAAATTATTTTTTGTCACTAGTCCATATTCTTTCCTGGACTGAACAGGAGACTTTATTGAGAGTGAAACTACTATCAGTAATCACAGATGAACAAAGGTGTGTCCAAACATGTTAAGAGCAGAAGCAGGGATATCCCAGTACTCAGATAATGAATGTTAGCTGTCTCTAGAGGAAAAGCTCCCAGCCTATACTCTGGCAACGTTCCAAGTCTGGAGAGAGAAAGCAGCTCCATATGTGTACTGAAAATTATCTAGTGAAGATTTAACTCAAATAGGAAAGAAAGTCAGTTGTTTTAAAAATATGAAATGAAGCGTGTGGACTTTTGCGAGATTTTTATAAATGAAAAAAAGTAAATAAAAGATGGAAATATTTGTAGGATTTAAAGAATTTTCAGGGTATTTTTAAAGTTAGAAAATATTTAACAAAATATTGTTAAATGTTTAAGCAATTTAGTACTTTGTTTAGAAGTTCACAATCTTGTTTCAAGTGAAACAAAACCTAGTTAAGAATGTTATTTCCTAGATAAAGCAAAAATGAATTATATTTCTTGACATTTGTTTTTTGGATTTTTTTAACAGGTGCTTTTAATACCTTTGTAGGACACTTATACTGCTCAAAAAATGAGATCTGGTATAGCTCTGTGATCCATGTATCAAAACACAGAATGGTGTTTTTATAGATATGCCTATATAAAAGGCTTTCTCTGACATTAAGAAGTTTGTGAGAGGTATAAAGAATGTTATATTACACCTTGTCAACATTTCCTACTCGCTGTTTAATAGTTTCTGTAGTGAGAGTGTTTTGCTCAAAAATTATGATATGCTAAATAGGACTGGTATTTCAAATTATTTCTTAACTGGTAGCTGTATAATGCATTTAAGAACGTTGGCACATGATTCACAGTTTCTTGTACTACCATTTTTTTCTTTTTTTTCCTTTTCTGAGTCAGTAGAACTTTAGAAGTGGAATGTTCATGTAAGAACTCAGCTAGATTCTGTTTCTTCATATTTATTATAAGAGCACCCAGAAGGTGCTATGTGTTTTCCAATCACATTAAATCAAAGTTCTTTCTCTGCAAAATACACATTCTAAAAAAATTAATACTGTTTTGATAGTGGGCTTGATTTATTTATGTATCCATTGAATCTAGTGAGAAGCAATTTTTTTTTCTTCATTGGAGTGGTTACCATTAACAATTTTTCAGTGGCCCTTGCAAGTAAATCACGTTACATTACCACATTACCACTATATTTACAGTACTTCCTTGCTATTTCTTTCACAGTGTATCTGCAATAATGGGACTACCATATAAATTTAGTTGCATCTCTTAAAAGCAAAACTAGGGAGTTAATGGCAACAAACTCTGTTTTGGAAGTAATTTGCCTTCTAAAACAAAGCAATCTTTGGTATTTTTCTGTGCCCTTTACATATAGAATGACTTTTTTAATGTGTTGCTCTTGGTTACATTTTTTCAGGTCAAAGTCACTTTAATAAATATGTTTAGTGTTCAGAATAAAATATTTTAACAAATTTATATGCTGCTGGTTTCCAGATACAGATTTGTGACAGTAGACAAATCAAGTTTTATAGGGAGCCAGTATGGAGCTATACTACAATATGATTCCAATTACCTCATACATAGCAACATCACAGTAGCCATTTTATTCTGCTGCATCACTACAGGGAAGAGGGAATGGAGTCAAACTTTTCTTCTTTTAATTTGTCTTCTGCTGGAGTTGCTGCTAGTCAATTGGTCAATGAGGACCTTAAAGTCAATTAGAGAAAGACACTTCCCTGCTGACAGAAGGGGTAACTGCCCCATGCTCACCTGTCCAGATACACCTCCGTCTTCTTCCTTAATCTGCTCAGCAGAAGGAAGCTCTTTTGGTGTGTGAAAAATGGGGAAAAAATCCTACTCTTCCACCATATTGGGCTTTAATGGCAACAACACAGTTTGAGGTAGAGGTTGGCTTAAGGGCTGATTTTCCTCTTATTTACCATATTGACACCAACTGCTTCTTGATCCTGAAAAATGATTTTTCTTGATATTTGTACTAGTTTGTAATGGTAGGTTTACATTTTTCACAAAAGTTGTTTCAATTAGCATGATTGCTCAGGTTATGGTTAGGATTCAGTCAGCTACCACTGGTTTACAGGAAGTTGTTAGCAAAAGATGCTGGAGCCAGATTCCTTCTTAAAATGAAATGCAGTTCAGAAGATGTTGAAGACATCTCTATGTCCAGCATAAATGTGGAAGCATGTCAAATGTATGAGGTATATATGCATATAGGTGGGTTGTTTTTTTGGGGGGAGGGAACTGAGGAATTTCAGTTATAACCTTTATTGCAGTCATTACTGCCTGCTGTCCAGGGCCTCCTATGACCACCACTCTGATATCCAAAATAGCCTTTTATGACTACTGCATAATAGCTAATGAAACCTCTACTTTAATAATTAAATAATGAAAAATCACAGCAAGTTTTTTCTGTAAACATTGTGCAGAGTCCTTTTTTGCTTACTTCTGCCAAGAAACAGGCCAAGAAAACTAGCTTCAAATATATTAAAAATCTCTAAATAGGTTTGTAATACCAAATATTGCATTAGTAACCTTTAAGAAGAGACCTTAAAAGGTGTTAAATAGCTGAAACTGTTAATGCAGTGCTACTTAGCTCTTAATGCACTGAAGTTAGCAAAGCATTTTAGTAAACCTGAAGGGTAACTATCTATTGCCTATTGTTTCTCTCTTAAATTTAAATTCATAACCTCACCTAGACAGAAATGAAAAGACAGAGAAAAGATTGTGCTTTAAAAGATTTTTTTTTTTCCTTTTTTCCTGTATTAGAAACTGGAGTAGATATCATGGGAAAGAAAATCAAGAAACAGCAGATGTCATATGTCACTTTTACAGTTATTGATACTAAGCAAGTAGCAGTTTGAATCCATTGAGATTCAGTATTGTATGTTTATGGGTTTATTTAAATTGTTAAAATAGAATACTTTTATGCCTTTAAATATTTTATGATTCATGGCATTTATGTTTTAGAATCTTATCCATGTGCCTTGTGTAATGGTAGATTTTTTCAGAAGCTTTTATTTGTTTTAAGATAGAAGCAAATTACACCTTTAAACCATAGGTTACAGAAGGAAAAAATAATGGGAAGATAGAAGAGTAAATGTATTCGTGAGATGACTAAATGTTGCATGCATGAAGCAAAGATATATCCCGAGTATTCAAGGACTCCCAAATAAGTAGAAAAATGTGAATTAGGACAAATTTATTTTCATCTGTAACTGTAGCATAAACTAATCCAAATGAAGTATAGAAGGCTTTTTGGTTTTTAATATTTTTATATACCATTACATCTTTTTTCCCTGTAACTTTTAATAAGGTAGAGGAGATATTTTAGTTAGCCTATAACATTTTTTGTAATTTAACAATACGGTTTTGAAGATGTGCCTGAATTAATTGAGCTTTGACGTGTCACAGGAATACACATTTTTAAGGGCACTAAGACTTTCTTCTAAATTTCCTTGAGAATGTAGAAAGCAGAACAATTGTCCATTCTGGTATGGACCTGAGCGACAGTCCTAGCAAAATAAATCTCATACTCCTCAGAAAAAAAGTGCTATGTGTACTTTTATTACATTGCCATCGTCCATCCCTGGCAATTTCCCACTGGGCAATCTGAGAATGTTCTATTCTATAATAAAAAATATCTTTTCTTTTGTTTTACTCTTTCTGATAATAATTGTTCTTTTATGGGAGTGATTGGGAAAGATCACAAACTCTGGAAGAATGGGGGAGATGATTCTTCCTTTTGGGGAAACAGCATGCCCTGAAAGGAGGGCCAGAGAGAAAGTTCACAGCACCACAGTTTCTGCTGGGCAGCATATTCATTGCATAAAGCTGCGAATCTGCAGGGCAGGCAGAGATGGAAAACGCTGTGAGGAGCAGGGACAGCCAGCCAAGCCTCAGAAGAGGCAGAAGGAAACTCCCTAGGGAGGGACCAATGGGATTTTGGTGGAGTTTGCTGCAAATTGGAATGATGTTGACAGACTGAGCCTAGAAATCAAGCCTGGAAACAGGCCCTTCCTGCAAGGGCTCAATGAGCAAGAAAAGCTGATTATAAACATTTCTTATTTTTGCTTTGACTTTCCTACTTATCTTGATTCCCTGCTGTTTAAGAAAAGAAATTACAATTACCCCATTTGGGATTTTAATAATAATGGGCTTTTTTAGGTGAAAAGCTTTTCAGTTTTCTTTGGAGAGCCTCCTGCAGTGGTACATGTGGTTGAAACAGGTCCCACCATACCTTGAGCTAGTTAGGGTGGCTAAATGTGTTTTAACATGAGTGCCCGTCATATGGACCTAAACCTCTAAGGCTGTAGTGGCAGCCTACATCAGTGTCAATACTGGGTGCTGCAATCCCATCCCTTCCTGTGTCCCTGAGCACACGTTTCCACCCTTCTCCTGTGCTGGCTTTGGATCACGTCAAACTCTGTGCCAAACTGCTTCAGCATGCTAACCTAGCAGAAAATTATTTTGTTGTCTTAAATGTGTGGGCTTAATAGTTTCTAGCAGAGTCAGATGAGGGGCAGAAATAAGTCAAGAGAGGACATGTTAAGGCGGCAGTGGCACCTAGTGTTTAGATTAGTCCGAGCTACTGTGGAAATTTGCTAGCCATGCAAACATGGTACCTACATTGCCGATGTTTTCTGAGGGATCTGCTTTGATAAATCCACTATTTGTTTCTTAACAATCCATCCTGCAATCGCTTCACAGAGGAGTCATCATTTGACATACATAGTTAGCACAATATCCTCTTATTGTTTTTTTGCTCAGATGACACGTGCATATAAACAATTTTGACAGTTTAACCACATATGCTTCTTAACTTGTGTGTTTAACAGTTTGTGTACTGCCACATGCATATACTGGAGAATAGCAATTAGTAAACTCAATGGCATATTTCTTCTTTCATAGATTAACATACAGTAATCCAGATCATCAGTGAAAGTGATACAGATTTGAAACAATTAAAACGTACAGTAGTTTCTCCCAAAGATGTTGTTTCTATTTAAATGTAGGGAAATAGAGGGGGAAAAAAAGTCTCAAAGTGTATGAAACTTCTGAAGTCCATTCATTCTACAAAATAAATAAAAAAGTAAATTATCTCAGCAATCACATCAGAATTTAAATATACTAGTTTTCTACTTCAGAGCAATTTAATTGTCTGCCACCATATTTATCTGCCATGTTTTGATTGAACCAATTATTTTGCTTGTTGTGTTGTTAATTATTTGTTCAAGAATAATTTCACATTCATCATTCCACTCCTGCCTGAAAGCTGTCACCAGAAAAACCTAAAATAGAAAACAGCATTTTGGTCACTTTATTTCCTATTTGAATTTCAAAACCTTTTCATTTACTACACCGTATGGCCTCCGCTTCAACTATGCTTAATCCCAAAATATGTTGCCTTTCTTTTCTGTAAAATGAAATCAAGAGGATGTAAAACATTTTCACTGAGGAATGTGGTGCTTAAAACTAGGTGTTCGATGCAGCTTGTATTTGAGCTGCCACCTAAGCAAATAACCCAACCGGCCTGCAATTTGGATACAAAGTTTCCTGTAAATAGGAAAGTGCCCAGCTGGCACGCTAGCTCGCAGCTTCATCAGATCTAATCCAGGCAAACTGGTGCTAAACTGAATTTAGCAAGCCTAACATATACAGCAGCCTCAAGTCCAACATAAAACACAATATTAAAGTGCATAGACTACTGTTCTAGTGGTACCTAATGGTAGTGGGAGAGGTGGATGGATGCCAGATCTCTTCCGTGCCAGAGCTGCCAAGCTGCTCCCAACACCAAGCCTCAGGGCAGTTTGAATGGGCAGACCTGCCACCTCTCCTCCTGAAGCCAGCTCACTGTGCTGCCAAAAATACAGGACTTCTGAGACCAAAAGGGAAGCAAACCAAAAGGAAGCAGGGAGACTTCAAGTCTAATCCCTACTCCCAGAACAATTTTTGTCTTTTTTCTTCTTCCCAATGACTGTGTAATATAAGCATGCAGATAGTTCAGGAAACAGGAACCAGAAGTTTCTAAAAACTAGTTTTTCTATTCATCCACTTATTCATAGTGATGTGCATCCATAGCACTTCTTTTTTGCACCCACAGCATGATTTTTCTGTGGTGTTCTCTTAGGCAAGAAGGTGAGTCTACTGATGCATTATGGATTTGTTAAAACATGAATTAGAAATTGTGCCTCTTTTAGTGACCTCAAAGGAAAACCTGGATTTTATTAAAGACATGCAGCCAAATTGTTACTAGCTTTTCATCTTTATTCCCCAAAGCATAGCAGCAAAGAAAAACTTCACTGTTTAAGGGGAAATCACACAATATGGGTTTGCACAAGCAACATAATAGTCCCTCTTCCAAACTTCTCAGAGCCCATTGTGTCAGCCTTTCCCCATAAAAAAGTCTTTGGTCTTCCTCCACATTATTTGCATCTCCTTTATGTTTCTGCAGGAAACATCCTTTTTTTTTTTTTTTTTTCTTTTTTTCTTCTTTTTAACAAACACTGAAATTAGCTGAACTAGGAGTTCAAAGTAAAGGCTCTCATCTTTATTTCCCCCTCCTTTTTTGCCCATAAGCTTCTTCCTTCAAGAAAACTTGCTGTATTAGGACAGATATTTCCAGGAATTAAGTTGAAAATATTTGGATGTTGCTGTGTCTTAATTGTAGAGAACTTTTATTTCAGGCTATTACTGAAAAATCACCCTCTTTTATACAAGAGGTAGTGGATCCATATTTAATATTTGGTTTCAAAATCAGAAAGCTCTCCAATGAATTACATTACTTTGTCTTAAAGTGCTTAAAGTAAAAACACTGAACCCTTTTGATTACTCTCTGGTTTCAAGAATATACTTCAATATACTGTCTGTCACTTTTCTTTACTATATGCCAGAAAGGAGAAAGAATGAGAATGTTTACTGATATACTAACAGGACATTACATACCATTTACTACCTCATTCCCAGAGCAAATAAGGGTAAACAGTAGAGAGATTCTTCTGTTTATTACCTTCGAAACACAAGAGAGCTGTTGAGAAGGATGTTGCAATTTTCAGTTGTATCAGCTGTGCCACAAACTGTCTTCCCCTTATCTTCTAGTGAAGAAAGGGAGGGGAAAGTTTATTGTGCATTTAAGGAGTGCATCTAGTTTCCCTTGCAATAATTAAGAGAACCCACAGGTTGCTCAATCTGATTTAATCTATTGCAGAGGAAGCTGACCACACTGTGAGCTGGCACTGATGCTACATCTGAAGGTAGATAGCAATTTAGGAGTCGTGCCATCTTCTCTCTGTATCTACTAACTTAAGCACCTGAGTTTAACAAATATTCTTTTAATCAACTGAATCTAAGCCACCATTAAATGGTTCTCCTATAGGAATTTAGGTATCTGTGCTTATCTGTACAGTCAGTAAAGAGAAAGATGTATCAATAGAGGGCAGTTCAAAGATCAAGAAATGGTGTTTCTATTTGTCTCCAGTGAACAAGGAGGGACGTCGCAGAGCCTCCAGACATAAGCTTCACCAAAATTAGATGATAAAGTCACATAACCCTGTTGGTCTAAGGGCATAAAACAGGGCAAAAAAATTATTAAAGGTAACATATTTCATTAGAGAAGCAGTTAGAATCAGATAGGATGAATCCAGGTATCTTGGGGGACTCAGCCAGGCTCCTGCAGAATGTGATCTATAAGAAGAGCCTGTCTCTCCCAGTGATCCAGCAGAGGCTGTAATCTAGCTATCACATTAAAGATCCCAGTGCTTCTGACCCTGGCCCATGCTTAACAGTGACAAACCTCTAGAAAAATGCAGATTGAAATGAAGTTTTCTCTGTGGCCTCCCATCAGTGATATGAGACTGAACTTCAGCAGCTGGAAGAATTAGGAAGTTGGGTGGCCAGGTCAGACAGATGCCCCATCATACTACTGCCTCTGCTGAAGCTGTAACCTCCAGAAAAAGAGTGGAGCAGTGGGTCAATTGTAAATACCATACTGAATCTAAGACAGTTTGTTTGCAGAGCTGCTGAGGGCACTGGTATTGCTGTATGTTTTTCACATGATCCCAAGTACAGCATCTGAACACATGCAGTTTCTTTTAAGGAATATTTAAAGGAATTAAAGCCAACAACTCCATTCCTGTCTGTTCCATTACACTCTTTTTAAAAAAGATAAATTTGAATTAGGGTGTTGTTTTTTTTTTTTTTAAAACATCACTTCAGTAAGTAATGAATTACTAATTCCACAATTACTTTATGTAGTATGAGTAATGTATTGCTTCTGATTTAAAGTAATTACATGAGTCAAAATTCCTAATTAAATTATGTAATTCTTTACAAGCCATTTTTCAAACTTCAAGTAAGTTTTGAGGTTTTTTTCATTTCCTATAAAATAATTCTGGAATTGATTACAAATTTAGTTATCCTGTAAGCAACATCTTTAATTACAAGTGTTTCTAAAAAGTGCTTTCAGGCCACATTTTTCAGAATTGACTTGTAATTTTGGATTCTTAACTTGACAAACCAAAAGAACATTTGAATTTTAAACAGTAGGAATATGGGAAGATTTAATAGCAGATAAAAATGAATACCCACAAAATTATAGATTGTCTTTCAGAAATCTTGTCTTTTTGAAAACAATCTGAGAAGGGAAAAAATAGCTGTAGAGCTAGATTACCTTGTGCATCCCTCTAACATGGCCAGGATAGAAAAATAAGCAAAAGAGGGAGTCAGTATCCATGCTTTGTTAATCCCCATTCCTTTCATGCCACATAGTTCTTCACTTTTAAAGCCTCTCAAAGTCTTGTCTCCTGTGCAGTCACCGATTATCTAAAGAAAAATGCTGGTAAAACAAAAAGTTACCGGTCCATTTGGTACACTGCTTAGTAGGAATTTAAGAGAGAGATACTAACAGTATATATCTAAGGGTTTTTGCAGGACTGCTCTTTCTATCTTTCTGCCTATTTGCCTAAAATATTGTCTAATATACTGTCTTAAAAATTCCACTACCTTCCTATCTTAGAAGACGAAATGCTCCACATTTATGGTGAAGTGATACGGGAAGATTTCTTTACAAGTTTCAATGGCTTTGAAGGATATGTTTCCTAGTACAGAAACTGCTGATCCCATCTCCTGTTTTGATGTGTATCCCTGAATAATAAAATTAATATATTCCCCTCAATAATAAGAGAAAACAGTAATAACTAAAACACTCCATAAGTGTCTCTGCAAAATCTAAAATATGAGACTGAAACAACAATAAACTTAGACCAGAGTGCTATAACTTAGATTATATTTCTAAGGGTGTGCTTAAGGTATTATAGGACCAGGATTAAGACCTTTCTTACTGTATCTAGTGATCATGTAACTATGTTAAATTTACTTCAGAAATAATAATGTCTAGACAAAGCAGAAGAAAACTATATTTGAAAACATGAAGCAGAGTGTAGGTAGGCTAAAAATAAATGTAAATCAAAATATAAATGTATTTGTCTAGCTCTTCGTATGCACATACTTTCTGCTGCATAAGAATTATTTTTTCCATTAATACTGTGTCTTTCTGCAGTAGATTTAAAGCATAACTGCAAAGAAGCTATTCTTTCTTGAAAAGAGGAAAAACATGAGGAGTTGTACCAGGATAACTGATATATCATTCAATATATCATTCTAATGATATGGATATTCTTGCACCAGAAAAAGTGTTGGTTTTGTTTGTTTGTGTGTTTGTTTGTTCAGGAATGAAAATCTTACATGTAATCAAAGCAGTAACATTTGCCTGAGTCTACAGACAGTCTGAGACGATAGATCTCCCCTATGCTAAATTCAAGACTTCTGCTGTGAGAGGCCTAAGTAGCATTTCTTCAAACACCCTTTTTTTTTTAAGAATACAAGATATATACTGCAAATGATTGCTAAAAAAATTAATTTCTTTGATTTTCTGCTTTTATAACTAAATTCCTTTTTCATTACATGCAGGAGATTTATGTTTTCTTACTGGAAAGATTGGTAATAGACTGGCATGTTATGGCAGAGTTTAGGATGAGAAAATAACTGCTTGAATTAACAGTATGTAAGCTAGTTACCTTGGTTGTGTTCAAAGTTTTAAGCCTGTGTCATTCTTTCTCCTAAATATACAGATTTTGTCCGCAGAAGCATTGCAATAGCCAGCTATTTCTTCTCCATTAAACTACTATGTCTTCAGTTCAGAAAAGTCATGATCTTCTATAATCAATCCATAATAACTTATTATGGACATAAGTGTTACCTCATCATTACGGCTAAAGATGAGAAAATACTTTAGGAAAAAGTTCTGAAAAGAATAAAAGATTTGAGGGAGGGGGGTGAGGGAAGACTGCAACTTCTGCAATCAATACATGCCGTAAGTTGTTTCTGCAGTCATATCATGACCATATGGTCATTTTCCAGAGAAAAGTTAAGAGGAAGATTAGGACACAAAAACAATTTCTAAGAGGTGTGTTGAATAAATGGGCTATGCTCCTGTCACCTCCCTGCGCTCACCTATCATACTTAAGGTAACTGACTCTTTTGTCAGCTCTAGAGAGGGATTCAGCCAAATTAAGACCACCTTCTTTAAACACTCATGCCTACAGAGGCACCAACCAAAGCCAGTATGTTCATGTTTCAGGAATCTTGTTTAGACAACTGAAATGAAATTATATTAATACGGGGTATAATGCCAGATATAGAAAATAATTTCCAGAAGCCCAACCTTGAAAAGTACTGAAGAGTTATGAATTTTCAGATTTTAGAACAGTAAAAAATCAGACCTACTAAAAATGAAACAACTGTTTTAAATAAAGAACAAAGATGATCTTTTTATTTGAGGTGCAGGTCATACATTGTAGGCAACTGATAATATATACTGTATTCTCCACTACTCTCACATGCAGAATATCACTGTCAACTTACAATGTTATTATTCATACCTTCATTCACCTCTAAAGGCAAAATACATTAATTTGGCACAACCTCAGAACTTCACATTTGCATTGAAGTTACACTTCATTACTAATTGTACACATTTTCAGCACACTTCTATTGACTGTGTAATTTAACGTCACCAGTAATTTAATATCATGAAACTTGGCCCTATTTTACATATACCTGGCTACTTTAGTTCCCAAGAAAACTTTTAGTAATGGAACTTCCTAAAAGCTCTTGGGAGTCAAGATTGAATGTTTCCGTGGGTTTATCATATTAGGCAGATTCATTCACATCACTCAGTGACTATCCACTCTGTGGCTGCAGTAGCCTTTCCTTAGAGCAAAACGAAATACCTTAAAATCTGATAAAATTCAATATGGACAATGTTGCATACTTTCTGGTTGCAAAAGCACACCTCTAGAACAGCAATATATCCACCTGAAACTGCTGAAAACATTTGGGAAATGTGATGAATCACATGCTGCAAAATGGAAGCCTTTGATCCAGTAAAAGCAGCTTGCTACTGAGACTGGGCTTTGCATTTGCTTATCTTTTTAATTTAACTCATGGCAGGTAAAAGACCTCAATACACTGGGTTAGGAAAGGAACTGCTTATGCAGAACTGGGTTCAAATTCTCTCTTAGGACACAAGTGGGAATGACTTTGACAGTTTTAATCCTAGTTTTCTACTTAAGCATGTTACAATGTATGTGTTTACATATCTAGTCTCTTATAATTACGTACAACTTTTTTTACATTTATGTTAGTGCATCTTGGTGTGTTTCTGAGCTCCTGGCTTAGATGTGAGCCTTAACTAACTCCATATTGAAAAAATGCTTCAGTATACAATATTTTGTCCTTTTTCAACCACTGGGCCCCACTTTTCATGCAAACCAAACCTGGGCCATGGCATGCTCACACTGATGAGAGGACCAGGAATGCTGAGGGTGCTGTGGCACTTACTAGCAGGTAGCTGGACACAGAGAGCGTGCAGGTTCAGGAAGGGGCAGGCTGGAGAAATAACACAATGTTTCCTTACAGTTCACTGTCCCATGCTCACCTAGGTTTCCCAGAAAAAAAATTATTTGGTAGAGTCCCATTTGCAGTCTACTGATCTCTGCACCATTCCTCATAGCCAGTACTCTTCTATTGACATGATGGAGGTGGCTAATTTATACCTACAGGGTATAGGGCTCAGACTTGCCCTTTAACCGTTTACTCCCAGCTGAGATAAATCCCTGAGCAGCCTGCTGACATCCACACACTCCAAACAATGATTCAGCAAAGATCATCAGAAAAAGGGAGAAACAGCTGTTATCTACCACTTCCTGCTGCACAATATGGTTTGGTCCAAGATTACTACATGAGTTTGCACATTCCTTTGTCTTTTCTGTAGGGACACCATACTAGATGGGAAGGTATATAATGCAGATTGAAACTGATGAAAAATGATAGAAGGATATTTGCTCTCTTTCTTGTGAAGTCATGGTTTATCTACCTAAATCGCGTTTATTGAAACTTCATTTTTATGAGGCCTACAATTTGCTCACAATTTTTTGAAAGCATAGAAAACAGGAGAATACTGCCAATGATTACCTTTCAAAAGTCTAAATAAAAACGATAAAATTATGCAAACCACAGTTCTATTCCTGCTGAGTTTCACTGTGTATCTATATTGGTTGTTATTTTCTCATGCTTTTTTAAGACAGAACACCTGAAGTATGAAATACTTTTTTCTAACATTTGTGATAATGCAAGTATAGAGGTATATGATTTACAGGTATTCTGTTTCAAATTACTGTCACTTAAACATATATAGATGTGTGTGTATATATATACATAAAAAACACTTGTATTTGTAACACTTCTTAAACCTTACAGATCACCCTGTTTGTGTCAACATCTGTTTGACATATTTTATCTGCTTTGTCAGTATATCAGGTAATCATAACTTGTCAATTACTAAATCTTCTTTTCTAATTTCACATAATAACAAAAGCAGCCAGAAATAAATTGTGTGTGGTTTAATAATACATGATAATGTTTTAAAGATCTTTAAAAAAAGTAAATTGCTTTTGCAGCATTAGTGTAATCTATTATATAACATTAATATGCATAACAGATGGCTCTCACAAGAGTAAGCGGGTATTATTTTGATTTGATTTTAATTAGATATATATTGTCTCTTCCATTATATATTACCCATATTAATACCATAAGAGGCTTGCATAGTATTAAAAGATTTATTACACTCAAAAGTTTTAAATGTCATTGATATGAGACCACTATTTTGAACAGCATTCAAAAAGGCACACTACTTTTGATGATAATTTTTGTTGGTTTTAAGAAAGATAAAATGTTATTGAAGGAAGTGGTAATTTTAAGTGTGTGTTCTCATTTGAAAAACATGAATATATACATTGTTCTTAAAAATCTACATATGGTTTTGTATCATAACATTCTTTTATTTGGCCACTAATGGTTTCTAAATCTATTATAGCCAAGTGGATTCAAGACGGATACATTCTGCTCTTACTTCTTTCTTCTTCATGTAAGGTTTAATTATCATCTGTTGAACAAAAGGTTTCTCCACTCAGAATTTTGTTACTGTTGCAGACTTTTAAAGTGAATTTAGTTTTCTAGAAGTTCATTTCTGCATCATTATGAATTATTGTGAGTTTGCAGTATGTCCTGGTTTTGAACCACGACAGCAGTAGTTGCAGTTCTGTCAGTTAGGTAAAGAAGGGACTATTGACAAAATCAGGTTTTGGCCCATTTAAAGAGTCTGCTGAGAGAATTCTCATTGTGTTGCCTTTTGTGATGTAAACTGAGGAACTGTACCCAAAAGGGATTGTACAGAGACCACCAAATCATTTTATCATTTTACCTAGGCCTCAGGTATCTATCGAATGTTAACAGATTTTCACCATCATTGACTTGCATTTGATTCCATTTGGAGATATAAAGGTGAAAGTCTGACATTCAACTCCCAAGTTTTAGGTTGTTCAGTCCTCCAGCATTCTCTATTTTTTTTTAATACTGAGTATACCAAAATAACTCCATCCCTTTTACATTCTCTATTCTAAATGCAATGAGCCATGACCAAAGAGCTAATCTTAAAGAAATATATAGCAAAAATAAAACAAAAATTTGAAAGAATAAAACATTTAAACTGAAACGTAGCAAGTTATAATCATTCCATTTTTATAAAATAAATCTGATTTCAATTAAAACAACCTCTGGAGGTATACTAGTGTATATTATAATAAACGGGTAAATGTAAGGCGTGGGAAAAGTTCAGACATTCCTTCTAGCATATTGAATCAATTAATAGCATGTACAAGGAAACCCTGATTATTTGAAGGAGTGGAGAAAAATGACTTGATTCTTTACAAGTAGTACAGACTATTATTAGTATTCCAGATAGAGTGTGTTCTAGGGAGTCCATCATATGCTTTGATCTGTCTGCATCCACAGCTGGAAACTTTGCGCCAGTCTCTGGAAGCAGCACGAACTGACAACAGTCGCCTCCATCAGGAAAGTGAGTTAGCGGTTGCAAATGTTAATCAGTGGATCAAAGAACAAAAGTGAGTAAAATTGGGTCTTTTTTTTTTCGATCTGATTTCATTTCCTATGGCCCCAAACAATTAAAGCATTCATAAGAACTCTCTTCTCAACTTACTGCCATATCTTTTATCTGGAGCTCTGCAATAGGTCTTTATAAACATACTATCAAGGGGTTTTTACCATCACATTTATGTCCTTTTGAATTAGCACAAGTAATCAAATAGTAAATAAGTTATCTGTAAAAAAAGTACAATTTTCAGACCTGTTAATAATGTACAATGTAAAACAACTGAACTCTGTAGATAAGAAAAATATATGTATATGTTCTTATACCTTGTGACTTTTTCCTTAGATTTTGCAAACCTCCCACATTAACACTTTCAATTTTTAAAAGTATTTTTTGTCTATAGCATTTATGAAGATATCCTTGATGAAAACTAATTTACCTTCTCAAAAGTCAATAGTTAAATGAAGAAGTTAAGCTGGTGAGAAGTATCAATCCTCTACCTCATTTCTCATAAGATGCATATACCTGTAATTCTGAACATACATAAAAACATAAAACTAAGCTTCACCTTCCTTTGATTACTTGAGTAATTTAAATACGTGTTGCTATCTTTAATATTAAACTATAAACGGTGTCTATAATGCTCTTCTGACAGGTAATAATGGGTTGCTTTATTAGAGCCTATAGTTCCTTGTGCATTTCTACAAAAACTGTCCATCAGGAAGAGAGCTGAAATGAACTAGATAATTGAATGACCCTGAGTCTCATAATGGTATGCAGTATGAGAATCCAAGAATGGGTCCACCAAAATAAATAAATTCTCTATAGAAATTACACAGGTTTATGGGAAATTATTGTAAATTTGTTATGTCTCTTTGCGAGCACCTTGCCCACCCACATATATAGAAAGGTGTTACTAAAAAACCTGAACAGTTTAATGAGGTAAATTTTCACTACAATATCATTCTTGATATGTGGAAGTGCATTTTCTTTTAATTGCAAGTGCTTCCATGAGCCAGTCGGCTTCCTTTATAGTTCCCTTTATGTAGTCTGAAAAGCCCATAACTTAGGTCTCTAACAAATCTGACCAGTTTAAAACCTTTTAAAGATAAGATGACTCATTTCCAAAATTCCATTGTCTGTATCGATTTACTCCCCCTGACTATGAAGAAAGCCCAGAATGGCATTTGAAGATGTAGATACCTACCTTATGAACAACCTAATTTAAAAAATCTCACTGGCAAAGTCAGGACATCTAGTGCACTGGAAATCACAAATCTAGCACTGTAGATTCCTTAATGCATCAGTTGTTTTCTGTTTTAAATGCTGAGAGTCTACAATAGAATTATACTGGACTCTTTTACAAGCCAAAATTCCATAATTGCTTTTATTCCTCACTTTGACTAAAATTTTTAGATCTTTGTCACATTACAAAAATGCCATGAAACTCTTTTCTGATTCTTATTTCTTTGATACACTTGAAACAAAATCATCAAATTGTATAAGGACATAAGAGTAAATAATTGAATTTAATTCTCTGTTAATACAGGCACCACATTACATGTTTTTTTTTAAATCAGTTTATAAATTGTATTTTCAAAGTAGTCTATGTTTTGCCTAGGAAACACAAGGTTTTGCATTATGAATTTTCTTTTAAAATAATTTAGATAGATTTATAGTTTACATTGTAATAAGCAATTTTAAATAAAAAGCATTTTTCGTAGACAAAGCAGGAAATTCACAGTACTGCTTTGATTGCTTTGGAGTTTATGTACACATGCCTCAGTTTCAGCAAAGTAACAAACACTGTAATATTATATTCAGTCTTTCTGAAATTTTCACATTTTAATTAAAAAGAAATCTCACAATTATTAGGGCTTTTTTCAGGTTAGTAGAAACTGACCCACAAAAATTTCTTAATTTTCAAATTTAGGCTTTTTAGAGTGATAGAGTAAATCAAATGAAGGTTATGGGGGGGGTGTGTGTGTATATATATATATATATATATACACTTAAAACTCAATACAGGCAGACTAATACCAATTTTTTAAAAATTATTAACAGTGTTGCCAGATTGGGTAATTAATTGATTACAGTGGTACAAAAGTGTTTTTTTAAGTACAAATTTACAAAACTAATTTTTGTCTTAGGATTCCAACTTCTCCCACTGCACCAGAGGGATATTTAAATGTACAGTTTTGTTACAGGTGAAGGTGAGCAGAATGTTTTGCAGAGCAATCTGCCCTCTTGAAAATTCTTTTTTTGATCTGCACTATACGGACCAAGTGTTGGACCCATGACAAAAAGAGAACATTCACAGTTTATTTTTTTCTGTAGTCTAGGAGGTGAAATAAAGATCCCTTTTGATATTAATTTAATTTTAGAATCACCTCATTGCTGGTTATCCTTCCTTACACCTTGTTAAAGTTAGACTTGACACTGCCAATAACCTAGATCAAAGATGTCATAATACATAATTGAAGGCCATATGGGACATACTTGGTAAAAATTCATTTTGCAGAAAAAGGGACGCATGCACTTATCTAAATGATACTTAACATTTAGTTGCTCTTTTCATGCAGAAAAAAATTTTGAGAGGGTTGTTCCAATAAAATGGAAGAGGTATGGTAGTGCAGGGGTGCACCAGGCCAAATTTATGAGTTCAGTTATTTTGCAACGTTACTACTTTTCCAAAAATATGGAAATATTGCTATGTACCTTGAATGGTTTTTGGTTTTAGAGCACTTCCTCAGAAGAGATGAGATAACAAGTAAGTGACAAGGTCTTGAAATATAGATAATATTTGATTTATTTCAATGCAGTGCTACACCATAGAGATGATAATACAGGATGATTGGTGGTAAATTTTTAATATATTGTTTGCATTAAATGATATTATATATCAGATTTCAGAGTCAGTGTTTGCTTAGTGGGGGGCTGACAGAATATTGCCATTCTACTTCCTTATTCATTTATTATCTATTCAGTTTTCCAGTTTTTATTTTATTTATTACTGTTCCTTTTATGTACATTTCTTTGTGTGTGCTGCTTTTGTTCTCTTTACTATTCTTTGAGTCTATGATCTGTGGAGGTAATTTTGAACAAAATTAAGAGAGCTAAATCAACATTACCAATATGCTTGTATTTGCCTCGAATGTTAACTATCTCTTAAGATTTGTATTTCATATATAGTGTAGTCTTTTTATTGTGGAAGGTTATTTGAATGTCCTCTAAGAATCGCTGAATTGTTTATTGATCTAATAATTATATATTTCTTGGTACTTATGATATCTGTCTTTTCTTGTTCCTTTATCTTAAAAATTTAATAAACAAAACATCAAAGAAAAAGGAATAAAAAAAAAAAAAAGATGCCTAAGAATAGATCCCTGAGGCTTTTCCATTTGAAAAACTTCTATATCAGAGTTATTGTTTATGGAAATCTGCGTACAATTTCTCAACTAACCTGCAAAAGTCTCTGTGGAGTTATCTATAAGCCCACTATCTCTGAGCTGTTAAGGAATATTTTATGATCGATAAAAATTTCTCCTGTAAATACGTTTCTCATCGAATTAGAGCTAACATTGGTGTTGTGAGGAAGAGAGCAGTATTGGTGGAATGAAGCTAGATTATACTGCAGTCAAAATAATTTTCTGTTACAGGTATTTGAAATCTTTGAACATAATATTTTCAAATAATCTTTGTTGAACTAGAATGTGTTTATACACTTTTCCTTTTATTTCTTCTTTGTGTTGACTGCTAATTGCAGGACCTTTTTTAAAAGTGAAAGCAGCAGTAATTGTAAAATATCAGTAAATGCCTTAATTATTGTTGAGGCAGATCAACTTAAGATGATTCAGTCTTGTGTGTGGCCTAAGCGTGTTCTTTTCAAACATGAAGTCATATGAAGTGGAGTAGCTTTAAGCTGAGGTCATGGGTTTATTCCTTTTTCAATAGAACCTAATCTTTCATCAACTTTTTTCTGTTCTTTTACATTGTCTACATTGTTCCTTAATTCCTTGATCTTTTTTTCTGAGGCACAGCTATTTCAAAATACATCTGTATGCACAAATAATTTATATGGCTCTTCCTCATCATTCTTTATCACTGAATGGGTAGAATTATACTTGACATTGTGTATATATTTTCCCTTAGTACTTAGATTTTTAAACATCTTCCCCTTGCTTTTGATTTTGTTTTTGGCGTGGAATATCTTGAAGATAATGTAGGAAGTCAGTTTTGCAACTGTGGCCTAATTTTACGTTTCTTGGGTTTTTGAAGACCCATGAGAATTAGTGGGTACATAGCTAGAAGCTGTCAAGTAGTCTCTTCAGAAGGGTTGAATATTTGTTTTTCTTCAGGAAGTTTTTATGCAGACTCCATTCAATAAGCAACCTCTTGGGAACAGCATGTGCTAAACTTTCAGTTTGCTTCAAAACTATATATGGATACATCACGTTTCTTTAACTTTTGATGGGTTTAATTCAGACAAGAACATTAAACATAGGCTTCTAACTGAGTTAACAATTTTTGAATTGTTCTTGATGATGATCAGGATCCATTGTGAAGTATCACTCACTGTTTCCCCGCAACATCCTTTATTAACAGCTGTTGACTTTGTTAGCAGAAATTAATGAGTTCTTCTTGAATAGCTCTATTAGTTTCTTTATGAGACACTGGAGATTATAGTGTTGGGCAATTGAATTCTGTCCTGAAGCTTTTATATTGTGGTCAACTGTATTTTATCTTGTCTCCTTACCTCATGTTTTAAGGACACACAGGAGCCTACAAGAAGAGAAGTTTGGGATGGTGTTAAGTGTCTTCAGTATGATGATAACATCTATTTGTCATTTTGGTTAACAGTGAAGGTATAATGAAGTGTTCTAGTAGGTTTTTGAGTAAAATTGAGACAAGACAAAAAGCTAAGGATGAAAAGCTAAACATTGAATATATTGCAATAGTGACTGAAGGTTTTTTTAAGAAGGTTTTGGTAGTTTTCCATATGTTTTCAGGCAATCAGATAATCTCAGCCCTCCTGGAGTGTTTTTTGTTACATTTTTGCTTGGCTATGTAGTTCTAATCAGTAGTTATAGGATCACTCTCCTGACATTGCATGATTTATAGTACTACTTTATGATAGTTACGGTATTTGCTACACTACGGGTCCTAACTGCGCTGGATTCTGTTTGTTTCTAAAATGCTGTAGCAAAGAAGAAATAAGAAATCGGATTTCCCTGTAGTTACACACAAAGGCTGATTTTTAAGTTACGACTGAATGTGTATTCAAATGATGTTGCAAAGGAACAGTCACATTAGTTATCAAATAGTCTTTCTTCAGAGGAAAATAAACCATTTTATAACTAGTAGAAATTCTTGTATATCATGCATGTTCCGATCAAATTAATACAACAGTTAACAAGACCCTTTCAACCTTTAAACTGTGATAAGAAATGTTGTTTCTCATACTGATATTGTAAGATATATTACCCTAACATTGAATATCCTACCAATAAATGCATATCTTATATCCCAGTCCAGGACTGTTCTTATTCTTAAATGTCCACTACATAATTTGTGACTTCTAGGGATTTTTACATAACTAGAAAACCATACTGAAATTCCCTCAAAGTCAGGTAAAAAGTTTTGTGTGAGCAAAAGATAATCTTTCTTAATAGCCCATGTCTTTACTTTCTGTTTTGGAATATTACAGGTTGTCTTGGTCATGTGTCAAAGCATTTGATTTTATTATCTACTATTCACATTTATGTGTTTAAGGTTCTGATCATGCCCATATTCATGGTAGATCTGTTTGGGTTTTTGTGTCTGGGTTTTTTTGTTTTGGTTTGGTTTGGTTATTTTTACAAACCAGTATGTCCCATTCTTGAACTTTTATTTAGTACTAGGAAAGTTGGCTATTCTGTCCTTTCAGAACCTCTGCTTGGAAGTTTAATGGTGTAGCGGGTAAAAAGTAAGATCATGAATGCTGACAGGCAACAGGGCTTTTTGTTGCTTGGGGGGAAGGTAAAGATGAACGTGCAAAACTCTCAAGCTGAAGCTTGCCGCTCACTAGCTACAACCAGAACAGGTTAGTTAGAAACTTGAATGACACCTGGACCAAGCAAGGGTGACACATGCTGAATCCTCAAATTAGTAAGGAGATATGAGGCAGAACAAGCATTAAGGGATTGATCACGTGCTGTGTTTCTGCATATAGAGTATTTAGGAGAAGAAAACTTGAGGCTGGAGGGAAGGTCCTGGAAACGGAGGAGACTATGGAGACCCAGAAATGTTGCGAGTAACACCTGAGACTTGTAACTGAGAGCAGGTGCCCAGCATGAAATCTGAACCTTTTCCCAAGCCATTCCTGACCAGTAGCAAAATCCTTGAGGGGAAGGGAACTAGAGGCTTAGGAAATGTAATGTTGGAGGCAGAGTGAGCAAGTGAATGTGTGAGATAATCAAGTAGTGTAACAGCTCAAGTCTTGCTGATTATTAAATAAGCTCCAGTACCCAGCTGGACTCTGAGTTGTTGTTATCATCCTGCCTGTGACAAGTGGGCTGCATGGATCTAGCAAGCCTACTTTCCAAGGGTTTCCAAAAATAATAGTAGTGGTTTTGCACAGAAAGGCAAATCTAAAATACTTTAAGAATTTACTTTAGAGACTCACTGCTTCATTTTATTTTGTTTTTCTGAATGGTATTAGGCAGGCACTGAGAACCTTTCAGGTACTTTTCTGAAATTCTCAATAAGTGGCAAGTTGCCAGAAATTGTGTTTATATTATTTTCTAACATGGCAAAGGCTTTTATTGACTGCAGTACAGACTACTGTGGTAGCCTTGCCCATATCCTGCAATTTTATATTAATGACATTTCTTTGAAATAAGATTTTGAGGGAGGGGTGGTTTTGGTCATATGGCAGTAAGTTAGCCATTTTAATTTTTTTTTTTTTTTCATTACTATGTTTAAGTAGGTTTGGATACAAAGAGAAATAGGTTTTCAGTGAATCCACTCCCCAGGAAACAGAACAGTGTAGAAGTCCACATAGTGCACATTGAAAAAACCTGCTAGAGAACAAATGAATTGTTTGTTGGTTTCTGGCAGAGACTATTCATCACATTTGTAGGAGTTTGCCTAGGAAATAAGCTCAAGAGAGATGCTTTCAAATGTGCCAATGGTGCCAGCTGCTAGGACTTTAGGAAAAAAAACTTGAGAATTCCATGAAAAACAGAATTATGTGTTTCATGGCTGATCAGTTTATTAATGTAAAAGTCTAGGATTCAAATAGTCTCATGAGTAGCATAAAAACCAATTTTGTTATGGATATGTGTTTCATAACTATTTCTATGGTAGCTAATGAGATGTGAGACCTGGGTGGAGTTTGTCCATGTTTGGGCATTAACAGCTTCTGTCTTATACACTAATAAGGGCTCTTTTCTAACCAACTACTCATTTTCATTAGAATTACAGGTTTTTAACAACCCTGAGGCCATTACTTTCTGTCAGGTTTATTTGAATTGACCAATATTTTTAAATGCCATTGTGGGTGCACAGACAGAGAGAGAGACATAACACTGAAAGTGTAAGTCTGATTTTCTTTGGAAACCAGGAAAGAATCAGTAGTCATGCATGCTTTTCCTCAAATCCAAGTTCCACCTCTCACCAGGATAAAACTAGTTGAAAGAGAATAAAAATAACAAAAACAAACACTAGAAAACACAACTTAAAACTGAAACAGGAGAGGTTGGTTGCTCACACTTTGATAAAATAAAGCCTCCTTTGAAAATGTAAATGTATACAGCTACAAGGGAAAGACCATGATCAGTTCTTGGGTTCTGACTAAACGTGCTGCCTAGACTGAACTTGCACCATGCTTCACTCAGCTAATTTTACATTGGAGACCCAGCTGAGCTATGGAAATAAAAAGCTATCACACTTCCCTGTTTTGTAAACTTAGCATTGCCTTTCCTCTGAGCTCTTCCCAGCAGTATCTGCCCTGAAAGTCTCTTCAGTTGTTTAGAGGATGTTACCTCTGACAATGGATACTAGCTGACATAAAATCAAGGAAACATCTCTCTTTGAAATATGATCTACCCAAAATTATTCTACATTCCAAAGTGGCTCTTATGTGTAAGTGCTGAGATTTTCTGTGTTTTACTGTAAATTTTGTCTCCAAAAAGCATTAATTGTTGAATATTGCTGAAGCATTTAGTGAACATCCTGCTGCATCTTATTTTAAGCCAATGAGTTAACACATTTCATATACCAGTTGAATGAAATCTGTTCCTCTAAAAACATATAAGCTATGAAACTGTATTGAGAGACAAAGAGAGGATAAAATTTCCTAGACAATATTTATTTTAAAAATTCTCAATTTGGAATAGCTTGCCTCCCATATTTTTCATCAATCATTTGACAATTGACATTTTTTTAAAAGATGAGATTCATCAAGCTTTTAATTGTACAATTGTATCTCCCCATGAATAAAATCTAGTGTTTTCTAAGCCCTACTGTTTTTAAAGTTTTTATGAGAAAGGGCTGCAAGCTGGAACAGCTCTTTTAGCAGATATTAAAAGCTAATTTTGTAAATAGGTTATCACACTAAATTCAACGAGAAGAATAATTAACTGTTTTGCAGTTACATAGCAAGTGTGACCTCAAAACACAATACCATAGGAAAATTAAATATTCTGTAAACACACTTTCTCATGAATGTCCTAGGATTTGCTGAGTAGCATAAAATAATATGAATTGAAGTTATGTGAATTTGTCCTGATATGGACCAATGAAATTTTACTTTGTAAGCAGCAAAAAAAAAGTATTTTATTCAAAACCTGATTCAGCTCTAACTGAAGTCAAAGGAATTGGGAAAAAAGTTCTGTGGAAAACTACAGAGCATGCTAAAAATAAATGCCAAAAGAAGGTGAAAGAAGCAAAAAGAAAAGAATCATAAATTCATCTAATTCAAAATAAGATTTCAAAAAGCAAATTTGGCTCACTATGAGTGAGGCTAATGTAAATATCTATTTAAGATAACAGATAGCTTAAGACAATATATAAAACTGCAAATAAGAATTGTTGTCTTTATTACAACAGATTATAGGAGCCTGATTCATGATCTGACTTGTTATTGTGCTAGGTGCCGTACAGATATAGAATAAAAGATGGTCCAAAGAAAAGTTATTTTAAAATATCAGGAATAGTAATCTGACAGGAGAATGAAGTATGTTGACTTCATTCCTAGCAAATATAGAATGTAATTAGGAATTCATATGGAAGGATTTCAGTCTTAGAGGATAAAGAAGTTACAGAAAACCTGAAGGATTTCTTTGTGCAGGTCTTCACAGAGGATAATGGAGACATACCTTCCTAATGGGTCGTTTTTTACACGTAGTGAAGGTATCAGATGATGGAACAACTCAAGAAATTAAATTTAAATAAATCAAAGCAACCAGATAACATTCACTTAAGATTTCATAAAGAACTAATGACTAAAGTAGCTATATTACTGAATAAAATAATGTAATTTATGTAATTCATAAGCTAGAGGTTTGTCAATTTATATCTTTCTTTCCAAATAAGACGTCAAAGGTAATCCCAAGAAGCCTAGATCAGTGAACTTCCTTTTAGTCTAAGTGCCTACCCCATTGCTGTTAGCTGTTGTCCGAGAGAAAGGTTTGGCTTCTTGCTTGGAGTATTGTTGGTTTTGGTTGTGTAGCCTGTCCACTGGTCATTCTCTATTTGCTGAAAAATGTGTATTTCTCTCTGGCATTTCTTATGCACAATGTAGGCTACATAGTAGAATCCAGACCTATTTTACTATGTTAGAGACAACTTAACTATAGTTTATACTTCTGTGCTGGTGGTTACTATTCCATGACTACTTGAAAACTGTTAATTTACATAGATAGATCTTGCAACAGTCTTGGAAGATGCTGAGATTCAGGCACTGACTATCTTGTAAAGTTTGTTCCGTCTCCTGCAATGGTGATGCACTCTGGTCCACATAGAACATCCACAGGTCTGTTTTTCCAGACCTGCCAGCTTCCCATGACAGCTTTTCTAATAAGATTAAAATTTCCCTAGAAGCATGAAAAGATATTTGCTATTTTTTCTGATGTTGCCTATTCGATGGTTGGTTTTAGAACATTGTGTCAGATATATGATAATTCCCTGAAAAAACAGATTCTAACAGTTGTGCCTCGTTAGCCAGCCAGACTTGATCTTGAGATCTTAATGTAAAACAAAATAGACTTAAGCACTTAACAACTCCAATATTGTAGCACATTTAAAGAGGGAAACATAGGTTTTGAGATCCATACAGGTATAATGGACATATACCCACTAATGCTTCAGGGCATTGTGCTTAACTATTTGTGAAACTTTTACCTATTATGATTCTCTGAAAACAGTTGTGACTAGCTGTAACATGATATCTCTTTTATTTTGTTTTATTATAGTGTAGTTAACAATCTTGCAGAGTTTTAAAGTATTCCAACAATGAGGACCTAAATTTACTTGTCTAATAAGATTATAATCTCTGAAAATATATCTGAAGTATTTGCTGCTTTATCTGATATATATTGTTTTAAGCTTGAGTAAGCATTTTTTTCATAAAATATAAAAAGAATAACTCAGTGTGTCTTTTAAATTTTTTTAAATTATAATACAGAAATTTTCTGTATCAAAGACAATGTAATGCAGTGCTGTCCATTACAGACAAACAACAGGCTCTATAGCATTACGGGATTGATCACCTGGTAACAGACATTTTTTTCCCTCTTCTTCATTGATGACCCAATGTCTTTTTGCTTGTGTTTTTATTTCACAAACATTAGCACACAACTTTACTTCTGCGAAGGTTCAAAAATATCATCTCTCATTTGTCTTTGTGAAAGGCAGCCCTGCAAATTTATTCCTTGCATTTCGTCTTTTTATTTTAGTGTGTGGAGGGGTGGGGGGGGAGGGTAATAGTACTGAATTAAATCACAGAATCATCAAATCATATAATAGTTTATCAAAAATAAATGTTGGAGCTTGTAGCTGGTTAGGTTAAAGACATTTTCTTCCAAATCTCCTATAGAAATATACAGTATAAATTAGTTAGCTTGGATTGCCTGTAGCAATAAATATTTTTTTAATGAAAACATGTATTGGAGACAAAGTCCATGGATTTTTACATGGCTTTTTAAGGTTTTTCAAATCACCAGCAGTCAATTTAGTTGCTCTAAACTTTAAACCTAAGGGCCTAATTCTGACAAAATCTTTTCATATGTTTTCATTACTTTCTTATGATATCTGCTTGGAGAAATTACAGAATATCACAACAGACATTCATATTAGACTAACATTAATCCTGAATTTTTGAGATTCAGAAAATTTCTCAGTCATTTACTCAGTGCACAACTGCACAACTCTCTGAATAGACTCATTAGGAATGATTTCTAGTTTCCATATGGGACATATTATGGTCACTGTGCAGATGATCTTGAAAAATACAGTTAAAAATTTAACATATTCAAGTTCCTCAGCACCAGACTAGCCATAAACCTATTTGCTATTTAGCCATTTAACACAATTATTTACTGTTCAAGAGATATACAGTTACTATAGCAACAGCTACATTTACAGTCCCAGAATAAATGGAAAGCCTAATCTGTCCTGCCAGTAAAGCAAAAAGCTTTTTAAAATGTAGTTTATCTGTTGCCTTTATAATAGAAATTAGTGGCACTCAAATTATAAACCATGATCTGGTTGCAGACTGCCAGCTTTGATCTTGTAGGCAACTGTTACACCCAGCTCATGGTTTGAATGCCTGTTCAGTAGCTTCGACAATTGACAGTAATATACTCTTTTCTTTTTTTTTTCCTTGGTTTAGCCTATGATAAGATGACAGATGCAGCCAGAAGAAATAAGAGAATCTTTAACTGGCTTTTTTAATGGTTAAAAGGATCAGTAAACTAGGGTGAAAGACAGGTGCCTTTCACATAAAATGTTAATTCAATAGCAATGAAATAAAAAATCTAGAGTAATATTGTAAAAAAAAAAAAAAAAAGTATTACTATTTTCCTTATACAAAGAAACAAATTAGATAATTTTGAAAATAAAGTTATATAACTCTTCTTCACTGTCTCCTTGTAACATTTCTGCTTGAAGAGTTTGTGTGGACAGTTTGATATGGATTGGTCTTGCAGATTAAATGAGACTATCACCTGTTTCAGAACAGCTCCCTATGTCAATTCTGTATACCAGAATAAAATAAAATATCACTGGACATTCTGGAATAATTAGCGAGCTTGCAAAACCTATCTTATGTTACCTTATGTGTAAAGCCTGGGTTCTTCAAAACGAAAAATACTTGTTAAAAAAAGGATGCTTAGGCAATCCATTTGGATGATGCATTTTTATATTAAAGGCTATTTTAAAGAATGATTATTGTTACTAAGTAATTATACCGTGCAGGTGTCTCAAGGAGTTACCTGAGGAACAAAGCTCCCTTGGTCTATGCATTGCATCAGCTGAGCACATCTTATACTCCATGTCAGCAGTGAGTCGCTGAAGTTGGGTAGGTTAATACCTGGCTCGCTTTTCCTGTCCCCTTCTGCTCGCCTGCTCATACCCTATGGGACAGGGGTTATAAAGCCTCTCTAGAGTTCTCTTCCCCTGCACTGCAGGTATTGGTAGCATGGCATATTGGTGTAAGAGAGCAAATAAACACCTCAACCCCTTTTACTTGCAGTGTCATTAGTAAGAATGGCTATGTTCTGGACTTGGAATGGTGCATATTTTTAATCTTTAAAAAAAAAAATTATATATATCTTTTCACTGACTGGGATATTTCAATGCCCTTACAAAAAATAATGTTAATCCTAACATTTATTACCTTCAGCATTTGCCATTCTTCTTCCATTTGAAGATATGTGATCATGCTAACAAATTTCAGGAAATTTCTGTAATATAAATATACTACCTTAGCTGATTTCCTCCTCCTAATTATTGCAAAGACTGAAGATACTGTTCTTGACAGACACATGAAAGCCTGTCTTAAAGGTTGATTTCCAACTCTCTAAAATTGTGTTTGTTAGCTTTCTGTTTATGAAATGTTTTTGATAAAGAAAATTCCTCTGGTTATTCTTATGCAAGGGAAGCATCTAGATTCATAAAACTTGAAGAAAGCTGAAATATTTTCAGGCTTAAGGGTTCCTGATGGGAGTTCCTATGAAGCAGTCTCTTCAGATAAGAAGACTGGAGGATAGTCACTGTTTGCAGATGTACAGAAAAGCTCTAATCTGTAGCTTGTCATACTACCTGAAGTTTGGTTACTGCATAGTAGGTAGATATTTGGCAGCCTGCTGGTCTGAGATTTAAAAAAAAAACCCAAACGTTAGAATTAAGGAAAAATTATCTTAAAAGTAAAATCTATTTTTGTAATTTATGGGAAAATATATTTTAAAATGTGTGTTATTTTAACTGAAAAGATGCATCAGGATTGACTAATCGTACCTTATTTCCCAGATATTTTTAAAATGACATTCAGTTACTAAAAAACCTGGTTATTAAGGAAGGCTGTGAAATGGTATTTCATGTTCTTTCAGAGCGCAGAATTCAACTGAATGCAATCAGCTGAAAACTAAGAAATGCAGTGTTTCAAATTCAGACTTCTAAACCCAGGAAGTACTGAAATACAGAACACACTCGTGTAATCTTAACTCTGCCTTCATTTAACAGCAGTCCAATAAAGTTGTAACATATGTGCTCTTTCCTGGTCAGAGCAAATAGGAACTGTTTACACCTATATTATAATGAATTAATTCACCCTCAAGGCCTCCCTGTAGTAATCAAAGAGCAGCTCCTCCTCTCTTTTGTATTCTTTTAGTGTTAAAAGTTTACAGTTGCTAACATCTTCCTCATCCCCAAATCTGGACAACTTTTTTTTATTGCAGTTGCAGTCATGTCAAACACACAAAGAGGGAATGGGTATGTCTCCCCTTTATTGTCCTCTCCCCACAGTCTCAAACACCTCCCCTCATATTCACCCCATCATCCTGTTACTTAATCATGTGTGTCCTCCTGGGAAGCTTTTGCATGTGTAATTCATCCCCCTGCCCCTCCTCCCCCATTCTTAAAACATTATTTAAATTTTCTGGAGATTGGATTTCTTAAAAACAGAAATGAGACACCTTCCCTCCTCCTTCTTTAATAGGACAGATTTGAGCTGCACACGTGTGGGTCTACTGAACAGACTCACATGATTTTATGTTGCTGCCGACACTCAGCCTTACGCTGACATGGGCTGGGAGAAGGCAATTTCACTTTCTACTGTCTTCCACCTCACATGAGCACTGCTTGTCTAGACACCCTGGATACTCGGTTTGTACATATGAACATAAAGAACAGTCTAATTCATTTGCTCTGCAGACACCAACTGACCATTGTGATAGCATAAATCTTATGAATGACCATTTTTAACACTAATGAAGTAGTTGTGGCTGTCTGTAATAAGTAAAAAAACCATTGATGCCAATAATGAATATGACTGCATTTTTTAGTTCTAATATGTGCAAAAATGTTGATAGGATTGACCCGTAGACCACACTGGGAAAGGTGGGAGAGGAGTGAGAAGATTATATGCAGGGAACCTCTTCCTCAGATAACTTACATTTGAATCTATAACTGTAACTTATACAACAAAGTCAAGGCAGTGAACTTAAGCTTTGGGACTTCAGAGCACGTACAGAAATACTGAACTTTGAACAGCAGAGTTCTCAACATTAAATACAAGAAAGCTGGGGTTTCCCTACAGTGTTTCTCATATTTGCAATTTTCTTCTTTCTCTTTGGATGGAAAATTCTTCAGTCCTTGTTCTAACAGATCTGCCAGTATTAATTATTAATAGGAATTTTGTTCAGTTAATAATGACAGAGATTGCGCTCTTTGTTGTCAACAATTATTTATTTTCAGTCTGTGAAACTCTTCAGTTATATCTTCTTGTAGTTTTGGGTCATGTATGCTTTGAATTTCCTCATGTCATTTATCTTTCAACCTTGGTTGTCACACAGAAAGTATAACTTTTACCTGTAGTTTTGTCTTCATCTCAGTTTCCCTTTTCTCAGTATTAACTCTCATTAGTCCCTAACTGTCAATTTTAGTTTCTATTATTGCTTTGAGGAAAAACACCGTAATTATCTAGAGCACTGAATATGTATCGACTAGGTTAACATTTAGATTCAGTATCACAGATATTAATATTAATAAAGACCTTTTCAATTCAAAAAGTTTAAATCACTTCTCAAATATTCTGATCTTATGTTTGAACTGTTTTAAAAGATTCTGGAGAGCAGATTCATAGTTTGGCTTAGGTTTTTCATCGGAGATATGAAATAATCTTATCAGACTCAACATTTCTCAACAGAAAAAAAAGACTACTGATTTGTCAGCAATAGCATGAAGACAGTATCCAATAGTAATTAGTGTACAGGAATGATTACTCCTTTATGTAGACTGAAATTGATTTGGTGATTCAAGTTATTAACAAGGAGATAAAGGTTCATCCTTGCACATTCAAGCTGTTGCTTTCCTCTTCAGAAAAGGCAAATGTGGTGTCTTTCCCCCCCACACCCCCCATGCAAAATGGACTGGAGAAAGAGGCATTTTAGTTGAAAAGCCCTTTTTAAGTTAGCATAAATAATTTCTTTAAGATTGAAGTTTGGTTTGGTAAAAATTTCCAATTCACCACTGGAGACATTCTCAGTTATCAACTAACACTCCCACAAACCATTCCCAGGATGTAGTTTGGAAGTAGGTATGACTAATTCCTTACAGGTAGTTTCCATGTGGCAGACCCTTTTTGGAGGATAAAAGAGTATAGCATAGTATAGACACAGGCTAGCCTGTGTCTTTTGGCCTCAGTGTCTGGGAATGCCACCCAGCATTGTTTAATTTACTAATATAGGTGTAGAAATATAGATCGGGATCTGATGGTACAAAATACTGTGGGATCTGAACTGTTCATTGCTGCCACCGGAGGTGTCTAACTCCATCCTGGGCACCGTGGTAGGCTGCCTGAATACAGCTCTCAGTGTTCAGAAAATTACTTCCTTCATAATTTACCTTTTCTTACTGATTTGATAATAGTTATGCAGTGTTGACTGTAACATTGCGAGGGTGGAATTGTGAGGATGGCAGACCATGGAGTGAGTGGAACCAGCAGAAGTCCCTTTTCAGACGTACAACAATATGCTTGAGGAAACACCCTGAAAACAGGAGAGGCTGGGTGTAATATAAGTCTTTTACCTTTTCGATGTTTATGATTCTATGAAAATAACATTCAAGGAAGTAGCTTTTGTGAAAGACATTCTCAGATACAGCAAATAATGATATTGATGAGAACAAATCAGTTTCATTGTGGAAGTGTTAAAAAAAAAAAAAAAGTTCCTTTGAACTCAGTGAGAACCAGATTTAATGAAATTTAAATTAAAGCAAATGGAATAGATATGTAAGAGTTAATCAGCTGGAATGACAATAATATGCAATAAAGGCTCTTTCCCTAGAAAGAAACTGCTTGAATGAAATCATGTATCTTGATGTTTATTGTTCTTTGACTGAGGCTTGTACATGTATATTTTGAAAGCCAAATTCTGATCCAATTAAAGTAAATGTCAAGGATTTGGATTTTTTCTGTCTTTGAGATTGTCCCTTATATATGAAAGCAAATTGTCTGCAATTTTGTGCAGCAAGGTCCTTTATTGTTGTTCTACTGCAGCTGTTAATACATTGCAATGATATAATGTTTGTCTATGCTAACATAATTTCATATTTAACATGAAAATACTAATCTCTCTAAAATAAATATGGCTGTTTTCTAATTTTGCTACAGTTTTGAAGGTTGCAATAGGATATAGACAAAATTTCACTTTTATTCTGATCAAATATTTTTATTTGATTCTTGATCAGCTGAAGGTTTGCCTTAAAAACATTAACAATTTGTCCACACTAAGGAAATAAAATGAGGGTAAGTAAGTCTTGCAGTCACTCCAGTGACATACACTAGTTGTATTTTCCATTTTTCTATTGTAATGATTGTAAATGTTAATTTCTCTCCTATTGCAACCATGTTATTGAGTATAGCTTCACTTAAAAATGACCTTACTCTATGCCTGGACTGAAGATTGTCATAGCTATTGTAACTCATTGTTACTGCTGCGGTTATCTAATTCACACTGGTAAAACAATGATTTTATCTCATCAATGAACCAAATTATTATGGAAAATGTAGAATCTATGATAAATCAAAGAATATAGGACAAATAACCGACTATTAACATTTTCAGTTTTAAAATACATGTAAATGTTTATTGTATTAATATGTAAAAACTCAAAGTCACAGATGTGTGGGGGTGAAAAGCGGCACGGACTCCGGCAGACACAGCAACCAAAGACCTTTATTGCTTTTTGTTAGCATCTTTTATAGCAAGCAGAAGTGTACACACGCTACCTGCAGCTTGCAGATAGGTTATAGCCTTGTGTTCACGCGCATCTATGCTCTAGCAGATTGGCCCGTTCTTCCTGATCATGCGAAATGCCTTCATGGTCTTTATCTTGTTTTTCTCCTTCCAGCTGCACATTCCTTTCTCCGTTGTTTTCTGCTTAAGTGCCTTGTCATGCCAGGTGGTACAGTGTTTGCTCATTAAAATCAAACTCAGGAATGTCCGTTAGTGAGATTCCCATCCCCACACAGATGGACCCAGTTTTTGATCAATGAGTACAAAGCTAGGCTACAGGTCTATCCAAAACAGTGTCCTGTCTCTGATCAGTGGACTATATCAGCTATAGGATGCAGTTGTGTTTTGCCCAGTATAATTTCTTAGCAACTTCTACCAATCTCCCTGAAACAGAAATTTTGGTTATGTCTTAATAGTTCTTGATGGATTTTCCTTTCATTAAAGCAATTAACTTGATTTTGAAAGAATAGTCTATGTTAATAAATGTTCAAAACATAGCTTTCAATCACTTTTTAAATGGGTGGTCTTCCATTTTTCTTTATCTCTAGGTCAAGACTCCCCGCAATATAATTTGTAATTAGTCAATTTTAAAACATCCCAATTATGCTGGTTTTAGCTGGTGTAGAGTTAATTTTCTTCATAGTAGCTAGTATGGGGCTATGTTTTGGATTTGTGCTGGAAACAGTGTTGATAACACAGGGATGTTTTCGTTACTGCTGAGCAGTGCTTACACACAGTCAAGGCCTTTTCTGCTTCTCACCCCACCTCACCAGCGAGTAGGCTGGGTGTGCACAAGAAGTTGGGAGGGGACACAGCCGGGACAGCTGACCCCAACTGACCAAAGCGATATTCCATACCATATGATGTCACGCTCAGCATATAAAGCTGGGGGAAGAAGAAGGAAGTGGGCACATTTGGAGTGATGGCATTTGTCTTCCCAAGTAACCGTTAGGCGTGATGGAGCCCTGCTTTCCTGGAGATGGCTGAACACCCGCCTGCTGATGGGAAGTAGTGAATGAATTCCTTGTTTTGCTTTGCTTGCGCACGCAGCTTTTGCTTTACCTATTAAACTGTCTTTACCTCAACCCATGAGCTTTCTCACTTTTACCCTTCCAATTCTCTTCCCCCGTGCCACTCGGGGGGGAGTGAGCGAGCGTCTGTGTGGTGCTTAGTTGCGGGCTGGGGATAAACCATGACACCAATATAGTTAGTGATGTTGATATTAACCTTCATATCAATGTATAAAGAAATGAAAACATTTTCTTACATATTTTACAGGGATGCAACACTTTTGAAAAGTATCAATTTGTATCATATTTAGTCTTGGAACTATTTTTTTATTCAATTTAATTATAAAATGGTTATATAGCATAGGATAAAACTTCTCCAAGCTGTCTAAGCCTTTCCCTAACTCCTTTAGGGAAAAAGTAACTCTAAGACATTTCTCAACCAGATAGGTATAAACTTTGCAACAAAAGCTGGCTCCAAAGCTGAAACATTTTTTCCAAAGAAGGTGCATCTCCATGATTTTGCAACTTGTATTATCTGCCTGCTACTAGGCCTTTGCAACTTGGTGTAGACTTCTCTATAGGTTTTTGGGAAGCCCATAGTTCTTTAGGAATAGACGTCAGAAATGAATTTTTTCTGCTCAGCGCAGACTTCCTCAACCAAGTTACTCAGATTCCTTTTACGGCTAGCGGAGAGAGACCAGGCTGTGAACCATTTCCTCCTGAAGTAAAAGTCTGAGCCTATGTCAGTGTTAACAACTGCTGTAGTCCAACAGGTGCAGATCAGCTGATCAAGCCATTAGTGCTGAGGTCCCCACATCTACACTGTACACATTTTGAAGGTTTTTCCTTAGGCTAATTCTAGTCTGGTCCACTGGATTGGGCATCCTTACTAGTGATGTGGTTTGAAGCTGGCTGAAGGAAAGTTATCCAGCAAAATCTGGTGTTCTTGACTACAGCCTTCTTGAGGAAGTGCCACATTGAGCAGTAGTATGTCACTGCCCCTGTCACTCATCAATAGCATAAAGCCTCTCACATGAAAAGCTAGATTTATTCTTGCTTGTTTTATTCATGCTTATTTATGAGTAAGACCACCCAACTGGTTGCCCAAGTCCAATCCAAACTATGATTTTAGCTTTAAGACAAACCCATAGGGAGGGAATTGTGGGCTTAATACTGCAGCAGTTACATGAAAAGCACACCATGCCTAAACTGCCCTCATCCTTCGTAGACATCCTTTGCTTGAATGATGGGACAGGGACCTTAACTTTCTTTGACTTTTTGCAACTGTTTTCCTTATGATCCACTTGATATATTCGGCTGGGGAGATGAGCTTGGGCTTGAGGGTCTGCACTGTCCTTGGGATGTGGGACAACTCGCAGTCAGCTCAGAATTTGGTTGTAGTAAGCACAACTTAGGTCCCCATATGAAATTCTGGTATCTGATGTCTGTACTCAAAGAGGTGGCTGCCACCACAAAGATCCTCTCTAGTTCTGACTCCATTTTTCAATGCTAACTGGCTTGGGGTGTGCAAGTCCACTGAGGGCAGTCAGGCACAGGCTCTCTAAAGCTTCAGCAATTCACCCTTCAGCTCATCTTCAGCGGTTCAAGTGAGAGATGTTGATAAGATCATCCAGGCCTTTATTCTTCATTGGTTCCTTAACTGTCTAGGCAGTGTCAACAAGATGCACATTTCAATTTAGTGCCTGTCCCAGGGCACTAGCTGCAAGAGCTACTGCTGGACACGCACAGACAAATCCGAAGATGCCACAGAAGGGATACACAATGCTCATTTTTTCTATATCTCCAGCCTCATCCAGTGTACAAGATCTAAAGCATTGCTGTGCACAGCACCATTACCACAACTTCAACTTTGTTGTGTTTGGAGAGGAAAGAGGCTGCACAGCACAGTCCTTGTACAGAAGCCCAGGAGGACTGCATTAGCATGTACTCTCATGCAGGGGTAGAATTAGGCACTTACACAGGGCTGAGCAGGTAGTCTCTAAAACAGCTATGTGGAATGTTTCACAGCTCAGGGTCTCGGTGAACTTGCTTTCAAGGGCATAACAGCCTTTATGATTGGACTAACACTAGTCATGGACTCCGTAGATCTGAGACCTAACTTCTACTCTCACCAGAAGCCCCTCCCTCCAGCTCCCTCCCCCATCCCACTATCAGATCATGTAAATAAGAGAAGTACTCATGATTTACCTGTTTAAACCATAAGGATTGGTGTTGTCTGTGGTGGGGAATGAACAAAAAAAGTGTCCCTGAAAGCTGATGTACCTTTCAGTGCTCTTGTGCTGGTTCCAGGAAATGACACCTTGGAGCAGCAGCAGATGCCCTCTGGACTCTTCTAAATTTGCAGGACCCAAATCAATGTTTGTCTTCAGACATCCCTGCCAGAAGACGCCTTCAATATTTCCCTAAAAGGAACATATCTGCCATGCCACATGCCTGGTGCAATTGCTGTTCTTCATTGTCAAGATGACCAACTTCATCTTCTTGAACTACATGCAACAGTAATTCTAGTCATCTCATCAAGAGGATGTCATGAGTTTAGCAGACTCGTTCTGCTGCTGGATTACCCTGCTTCTGAAGAGGCTGTTGGCCTTTTGAGAGCACAGCTGGCACCATATAGCATTTTCTGAGAGACTAAGAAGATTGATGTAATCATCAGGACAGAGCAGAATGAAACATAGAATAACAGAAAAGGATTTCAAAAGAGGATTCATTAATGAGGAACATAAAAAGAAAGTAAGGTAGTCAAAGAAGAAAAGGGATATTGAGGTCAAAGGTAGAAGAAAGGTTGGATAGATGAGGGACAGCTGAATCTTAGAGATTTGATGTCTTGTAGTCGATGTTAAAAAACAAAACCATGGATTGTTTTATTTGGCCCTTCATGAAGAGCAAGAAACAACTCAGGATATCACAAGAGCTCTTGACAATTCAAGGCCCTCTTATTGGCTCATGTGCTGGAGGACTTCACAGAATCAAACAGAATCACAGCATCATTTAGGTTGGAAGGGACCTCTTGAGATCATCTAGACCAACCCCGCAGCTCAAGTAGGGTCAGCTAGAACAGGTTGCCCAGGACCATGTCCAGTCAGGTTTTGAATATCTCCAGAGATGGAGGCTCCACAATCTCTCTGTGAACCTGTTCCAGTGTTTGATCACACAGTGAAAGAGTTTTCTTGTGTTCATATTGAATTTCATGGGCTTTAATTTACTCCGGTTGCTTGTCATATGACTGGGCACCACTGAGAAGTCTGGCTCCCTCTTCTTCATTCCTTCCCATCAGATATTTATACACATTGATAACAAGTCTTCTCTTCTGCAGGCTGAACAGTCCCAGTGCTCTCAGTCTCTCCTCATACAAATGATGCTCCAGTCCCTTGATCATATTTGTAGCCCTGTGCTGGAATCACTCCAGTAAGTCCATATCTCTCTTGTACTGGAGAGCCCAGAACTGGACACGGTACTCCAGATGTGTCTCACCAGTGCTGAGTAGAGAGGAAGGATCACCTCCCTTGACCTGCTGGCAACACTCTTCCTAATTCAGCCCAGGAAACCAGCCACCTTTGCCACAAGGACACATTGTTGGCTCATGTTCAACTTGCTGTCCATCAGTAACCCACGGTCCTTCCCTGCAGAGCTGCTTTCCAGCTGATTGTAGCAGTGTACTAGTGCCTGGGGTTATTCCTCCCCAGACGCAAGACTTTGCATTTCCCTTTGTTGAACTTCATGAGACTCCTCTCAACCCAATTTACCACCCTGCCTAGGCCCCCCTGAATGGCACTTGGTCTACCAGCCACTCCTTCCAGTTTTGTATTATTGCAAATTTGCTGACATGTACTCTGTCCCATCATCCAAGTCATTAATGAAAAGGTTAAACAGTACTGGCCTCAGTATCAGTCCCTGGGGTACCCACTAGTGACTTGCCTCCAAATTTTGTGGCAGTGAAGCCTATTTGAAGCAGATTTTGAGCAGAGCTGTAGTTTCCTCCAAAAGTAGCCTGTGATCCAAATTAATATGCGGCACTTGGGGAGCATCATGGGATGTATTTCAGCAGCATACTATTGTTCCAAACAAATACATTAAGGTAGATGCACCCTAAAATAAATCAGATAAAATTTATCCTAACATTTTCTATTTCCCCCCCCTCCGCCCTGAAGGACGAGGCAGCTCAGATGCTGTAGAGCCAAAATTATATAATAAAAATCCCAGTCTCAGGCCTGATCAACCCATATTTAAGTAATGTATTTGCAGTTTCTCAAGAAGCAATGTGTTTATTCATTATTGGACTACTCAATCATCTCTATAACTAGACAAATTTAGTATAAAATAATATGTTTATTTTATGATATAGTTTTGCAAGCATTTGACAAAAGCGTTCAAAGCCAAAATGCACTATGAAGGCTATAGGCAACAGTAAATATCCTTCCTAGCTGTTCTGATTCCTCAGGTAACACCTATTGACTTAGACTGCATCACTAGCCCTCATGCTGGTATGTCTTGGGAGTGTTTAGGGAAGCACATCTTCTCAAATTTTTTTTTAAGGGATCACCCAGCACAGCCATGGGGACTTGTGTGTTCTCTAGCCAGGATGCAGTCTTCGTTATTTGATCCTTATAAGTTTTTGCTTCTCTCTTCTTGCGATTAAGCATAAGGATATTGAATATACTCATTTCTTTCTCCTAGTCTTCATAAGATTGCTTAATTAATATTTATAGTTATATTGTGATTAGACTACATCATTTAGACTTGAAGTGGCTATTTCTCCTTATGAGATCACTGTGATGTATAAATCTTATAAATTATATAAGAAATATTAATTGTTCAGGAACCTTTCAGGATTTATAATGGCAAGTCTGAAATAATTCTGGCAAATGTCATATATAAACAAAAAGACCTATTCAAGAATAAAATAACCAAGAATGTACAACTCCAAAACAGTGAAATCCTATTTTAATAGTTTTAAGGGAACCACAAAAACCATGTTGCCATTACCATCTAGATGAATTATTTTCTCTCCAGCCTAGTAGTGACAGCTTCACTGTAATTCTTAAAAGTTTCTTATGCTTCCACTATTCCTCAGGTTCCTCAACCTCAACTTTCCCTTGCACAACTCCCTAATTTTTCAGCATACTCCAGAGAATATCTACAAGAAAGAATTTATGATGTGAAATTTTGGAGGCAACAGTGTAAGGGGAGCACAGCAGATCTCATTAACTCTAGTCTGCATGGACATCCGATCCAGCGATGGCTGCACAGCTGCATGATCTCCCCTGCCCGTTCCCTGCTTAGGTTGGGTGTACCTCTGTGCAGTGCAGCATGAACAGTGCAAAATCCTGAAACACGCTGAAAACCAGTTACATGGGGGAACATAAGATCATCAGACTTCCACAGGAAATATAATTGAGACAATAATACTTGCTTTGTTAATTTTCATATTTAATTACAAATGCAATTTCTATTTCATGTGAAATGGTCTCAAAACTGATGTTTTACTAGAGTGACTCCTGTACTGCAGAAAAATTTGGGGCCTTAAGAACTTGTTTTGGAATACACGGGATAACAGGGTCCTGTGTACATACTGCAGGCATTATTGCTGTGACTGCTAGATGTTATGTGGTTACTTTTGTAGTAGGGATGGGATTGAGACCTCCAACTCATTTCACAATACAGTACTGAATAGTCATCAGCTGAAGCAAATTTCAGTCAGTAACAACCTGAAATGCAGTTGAACTCAATGACCTAGAGGTGAAAGGCTCTGTATCTCATTACTACTTCCCTAAACCTTCCAGTCTCAGAGTATTTTCTTCAGTCTTTTGAACAAAAGAAATGTCTATTGTACAGACATAACTGCTGCTGGGTATCATCTTAGTCATTTAACTTTAGATTGTTGAGTTTCATTATTGTTTATTCCTTTGTCTCAAGCTGAATCATTTTCTATGAATCAGAAAAAGCACTATCATTATGATATCATTTATGAAGGCTACATAATTGTAGCTTTTCTCACTAAATCATTGAAATAGTACATTTTTTTCTCACTAAATATTAATTCATTTTCAGATGTGGCTATTACATTATTCTGTTTATTTCTCAAGGAAATAGTTTTTAAGTAGAGATTATCTATATTTTTCTACTAGTATCTGAAATGTTCATTAGTTTTAACCATAAAATAAAATTTCTGAGGGACACTTTGCAAAAGTATTTTTGCTATTCACACAATTTTTCAAATAAATGTCCGGTTTTAAAAATATGAGGGAAGAGATTTATTTTTCATTTTCTATACTTGCCCTGAACAAAACACAAAGTTTGCTATAAAAGTTAGATTTTCTGTCCATCTTATCTAACCCGTCAGTAGCCATCAGTTAGAAATGATTTCAACACAAATAAACTAAAGCATCAAAGACATGAGAAGATTATTTCCCTCCAAATAATAAGTTTACATCCTGGAAAATGAAAGACAATATTCCAAATCATTACTACTTCTGAACCAAAATATTTTGCCTAACCTTTGCCTTAAGATTTCAGGTATATTATTTGAGGTGAACAGTGAGCCAAAGAGATTATTTAGTGAGTAAAAATCCTACTTGGAAAAACATTTAGGGTAAGTGCTTGTGTCCATCCCTCTTCAGAAAAAAAAAAGAGATGTGCCTGGCTTTTTGTGTGTGCTTAACTTCTACAAGATTCACAAACCACTAAACCAGAAACATGCTGTTTAAAAGATTATAAACAGCGGGAGGTCACATAGAATGAGATGTCTGACAGCTGGAGAGGCCTCCTACCAATGAATGTTGGCACTATAGACTCCTTTGAGCCAGGGACAATTCAAATGCAATTGGTATATTTCACCTGCATTTCCCTTCTTTTCTTTTTAAAAATTAAGGAAAAAACCCAACCAGTTACGTTTCAGAAATAGACGGACATACTTATTTGTATATATGTTCAACTGAAATTATCCTAAAATCTCTGTACATGCATTTGTTAGAGAATTATGTAAGTAAAACCCTCCCTTAAAAGTGGAACAAACAGGAAAGGAAAAATAATTTATAACTTTTTTTAAATTTCCTTTGCTTACTGTATGTATTTTTTATTATGATAACATCATCATGCCTCTCAAAAGGATTTCATTGACTTGAAACCTTCATATCTGTATAAAAACACGTAGATACAAGTTTTAATAGATATTCAAAATGACTACGTATATAGGATGCAAATGAAAATTCCCTGTCTTTCCCAACAATTTTTAAAAGTTTTTGAATACAACTATACTGGTTTCCCGGTACCTTCTACTTCTTGCCTCTATAATCAGCGAGACCTTCATTCAGAAGATCATTTTATGTACAATAAGAGGTAAAAAATAGTATTTTCATTTTTCTCTGAAGTGATGTAAGAACATATAATATATACTATCTGCAGAGAGTTAGATGATGTTGTGAAAGAGTTTTAGTCCTTCTAAACCACAGGAATGCAATACAGAATTCCTCATGAAATACCTGTAATGCTGAACAACAGCTCTACTGAAATAACTGTACCTTTGTTTGCAATTCTAGCAGAGATGTCAGATATTTAATGTGCCTTGACAATAAACTGCCCTCTCATCCATTAAAGTGGGCCCTTGTGAACAGAGCTGGGATTTGAGGGTAGAACAGCATAGGGAAACTTGTACAGCCATCATCTGCACTGTAGCTACTTTGTTGGTTGGTAGAAAACATCAGTTTCAACCAAAGCTGTTAATCTGGGCTCTTACTCAAACATTACATTCACTTTCTTTTTTCTTAAGCTACTTACATTAGCCCTTAGGTTTATAAAAGGGCTCAACTGGTTTTGAAGTTGCAATAAAAATAGCAGGCACCACAAGACGGAAAACGAAAAAGGAAAATATATCCCACCCAAAAGAAAAAAATCTTATAACAGGCAATCAATGAAATAAACATTATAGGAATTTCAACTCAAAGGGGTTTAATTTGCCATAAGTTTTAAACATCAAGGCTTGTTAGTGGGTATGGTTGTGGGGAAAAGAGTGAAGGGCTACCATCCATAACATATTTGAAGAATAAAAGTAGTTTCAGATCCCCAGGCATGGGAAGATCTGATATTGTATTTTTTTTTCCCCTACTCCATTAACTTTATTTATTTATTTGATATTAAAGTACCACATGTATACAAAATTGAAACAGAATGCAAAATGTCTATTATAGCCGGCCCAATTTCTACAGGATTTAGTTCTTTGTAGGTGAATTTGTCTCCCCGCATTCAGACTGTCCTCATTTGATGGCCCCATGTTTTCATATTCCCTTACTCTTTTATTCTGCAAGGAAAACAGACAAGCTTTCCAATCTTTTTCAATTCTTTGAGAATCTGCTTTGCCTTGATTTATACCAGACAACCCCTAAGTCCCATGTTGTAGCTAGTATCATCCAGGTCAAGGAGTACTTGACTGGACTCTAGCTGGAGCTCAGAAAAATAGTAATGATTTGTCTGAAGGGTCACTATAGACTGTAGAGAAATGTATGAAAAGCTTGAATAAATCTTCTGCTTGTAATGAAGTAGTACTACTTTTGTTAGGACTGATTTGTCAAAGAGTGGGTTTTAGTTGGGGTTTTTTTTTGAGAATATATTATCTGAATTCAGAAGAAAATTCAAGATTGTTGAAAGTATTTTAAATATAAAATAACTTGCACATAGAACATTTGCAGGGAGTATTGGGAAGTAAATGGATTAAGTCTGTGGCAATGTTGGGGGTAGAGGTAATAACAGGGATCTCATAAAAGGGGACAGAGTTTAAGCTTAAAGGGAAGATTTGAGCATGCAGGTAAGAAATAAGAGAAAAGTAATAAGAGGACAGGAAGAGAAAGTAAGCAAAAGGAAACAGCTGTGGATTCTGTGGGTGGTAGCACTTTCTAGCTCTAACTCCTTTTTCATGAGCATGCTCTGCGGGGAGCAGGGGAGGGAGGGTGCACTATCCCTTTAGACATTCCTGGTCTCACCTGATGTGAGCCAAGCCCTCTTGCTCTTCTCCTGAGTAATTTGAAGACTTCTTCTGAGCAGGTATGAACATATAGGTTTGCTCTTGTCTGTAGTATATTAAGAAAGTTTCTTGGTCTTTTGAATGTATCCTTCTAATCATACGCTGAGATGCCAGTAGCCTCTGAACACTGTTTGAACAGATCTTTGTGACATCCCAACACAGAAATCAGCATTTAGGGAATCAATGCTCCTATAGATATAGATATAGGAGCTAAATATATATATATATATTATATATATATATATATATTTAGTCCACTGACTATTATCCACTGCTGCTGTTTCACGTGGGCACCAGTGGCACAGCCCGGAGCAGTCTGAGACTCTCAAGAAGGACTACAGAGCCCTGGGAGTGATGGTAAGGGACTCAGTTTTTCCATCAATCCTGCTGGTCAAAGGGAAGGGGTTTGAAAGAGCCAGTCGAATCTGGCGAGTCAACAAGTGGTTATGGGACTGGTGCTACAGCCAGGGGTTCGGCTACTTAGACCATGGGACTCGCTTTGAGAAACCTGGTCTACTTGGGGCTGACGGGGTCCATCTGTCAGAGAAGGGGAAGAGCATCTTCTTGGCTTGCCAAGCTGGTGAAGAGGGCTTTAAACTAGAGATGCCAGGGGAGGAGAACCTCAATCCATCCCAGTCCTACCAGTTTGACAGGAGGGGCAATAGATGCCCAGAGCCTGGAGAAGGAACACAGGGCAGCAGGAGAGCACCTGAAGAGCAGCACAAAGGAACTCCAGCCAGTAAGACAGCTTCATCGGGGGCCCAACTTAAATGCTTCTATGCAAACGCACATAGCATGGGGAATAAACAAGAGGAGTTAGAGATGTGTGCACACCTGCAGGGCTACGACCTTATTGGCATCACGGAGACGTGGTGGGATGGTTCCTGTGATTGGAGTGTTGGGATGGAGGGATACAGGCTCTTTAGGAAGGACAGGCAGGGGCGACAAGGAGGGGGTGTCGCCCTCTATGTCAATGACCAGCTGGAGTGCATGGAGCTCTGCCTGGGGATGGATGAGAAGATGACTGAGAGCTTGTGGGTCAGAATTAAAAGGAAGGCAGGGACAGGTGACATTACGGTGGGGGTCTGCTACAGGCCACCTGACCAGGAAGACCAAGGGGATGGGGCCTTCTATAGACACATAGGAGCAGCCTCACGCTCACAAGCCCTGGTCCTCATGGGTGACTTCAACCACCCCAGTTGGAGGGTTATGCTGGGCCTTGTTCTCACCAACAAGGAGGGGCTGGTGGGGAATGTGAAGCTCAAGGGCAGCCTGGGCTGCAGTGACCACGAAATGGTGGAGTTCAAGATCCTGAGGGCACCGAGGAGGGCGCACAGCAAGCTCACTACCCTGGACTTCAGGAGAGCAGACTTTGGCCTCTTCAGGGATCTGCTTGGTAGAGTGCCATGGGACAAAGCCCTGGAGGGAAGAGGGGCCCAAGACAGCTGGGTAATATTCAAGGATCACCTCCTTCAAGCTCAGGAGCAATGCATCCCAACAAAGAGGAAGTCAGGCAAAAACGCCAGGCGGCCTGCATGGATGAACAAGGAGCTCCTGGACAAACTCAAACACAAAAAGGAAGCCTACAGAGGGTGGAAGCAAGGACACAAGGACAGGTAGCCTGTGGAGAAATTGTCCACACAGCCAGGGATCAGGTTAGGAAAGCTAAAGCCCTGACACAATTAAATCTGGCCAGGAATGTCAAGGGCAACAAGAAAAGATTCTATAGGTATGTTGGGGATAAAATGTGGACATTTTATGTCCACATGTCCCAATGTGGACATGGAGAAGGTGGAGGTACTCAATGACTTTTTTGCCTTGGTCTTCACCGGCAAGTGCTCGACCCTCACCGCCCAAGCCGCAGAAGGCAAAGGTGGGGACTGGGAGAATGAAAAGCTGTCCACTGTGGGAGAACATCAGGTTTGAGACCATCTAAGGCACCTGAAGGTGCACAAGTCCATGGGACACGATGAGATCCATCCGCAGGTCCTGAAGGAACTGGCAGATGAAGTTGCTAAGCCACTATCCATTGTATTTGAGAAGTTGTGGCAGTCTGGTGAAGTTCCCACTGACTGGAAAAGGGGAAACATAACCCCCATTTTTAAGAAGGCAAAAAAGGAAGACCCGGGGAACTACAGGCCAGTCAGTCTCACGTCTGTGCCTGGGAAGATCATGGAACAGATCCTCCTGGAAGCTATGCTAAGGCCCATGGAGGACAGGGAGGTGATTCAAGACAGCCAGCATGGCTTCACCAGGGGCAAGTCCTGCCTGACTAACCTAGTGGCCTTCTGTGATGGGGTGACTACCTCAGTGGACACAGGAAGGGCTACAGATGTCATCAATCTGGACCTCTGTAAGGCCTTTGACATGGTCCCCCACAACATCCTTCTCTCCAAACGGGAGAGGTATGGATTTGATGGGTGGACTGTCCGGTAAAGGGTGAGGAATTGGTTAGATGGTCGCATCCAGAGGGTAGTGGTCAGTGGCTCAATGTCCAGATGGAGATTGGTGATGAGTGGCATCCCACAGGGGTCCGTACTGGGACCGGTACTGTTTAATGTCTTCATCAATGACATAGACAGTGGGATCGAGTGCACCCTCAGCAAGTTTGCACATGACACCAAGCTGAGTGCTGCAGTGGACGTGCCAGAGGGATGGGATGCCATCCAGAGGGCCCTGGAGAAGGTTGAGAAGTGGGCCCGTGTGAACCTCATGAGGTTTGACAAGGCCAAGTGCAAGGTCCTGCACATGGGTCGGGGCAACCCCTGGTATCACCACAGGCTGGAGGGTGAAGGGATTGAGAGCAGCCCTGCCGAGAAGGACTTGGGGTACTGGTGGATGAAAAGCTGGACATGAGCCAGCAATGTGCGCTCGCAGCCCAGAAGGCCAATCGTCTCCTGGGCTGCATCAAAGAAGTGTGGCCAGCAGGTCAAGGGAGGGGATTCTGTCCCTCTGCTCTGGTGAGACCCTACCTGGAGTACTGTGTCCAGCTCTGGAGCCCTCAGCATAAGAAAGACATGGACCTGTTGGAGCGGGTCCAGAGGAGGGCCACGAAAATGATCAGGGGGATGGAACACCTCTCCTATGAAGACAGGCTGAGAGAGTTGGGGTTGTTCAGCCTGGAGAAGAGAAGGCTTTGGGGAGACCTTATTGCAGCCTATCAGTACTTCAAGGGGGCTTATAAAAAAGATGGCGGCAAACTTTTTAGCAGGGCCTGTTGCGACAGGACAAGGGGGAATGGCTTTAAACTAAAGGGTGGTAGATTTAGACTAGATATAAGTAAGAAATTTTTTACACTGAGGGTGATGAAACTTCCAACCCAATCTATTCTATGATTCTATGATTCTATGATTCTATGATTCTATATGTAGGCAGAACATGCAACTGGTGTAGAAACTGAGGTGTAGTTAAAGGACACAAACATATAATAGGTTTCACAGGTTCTGCTATGCTGTCATTAGGCTGATAAATAGCAAAATCTGATGAAAGAATAGGAATAACTACTCTTTCAGAGCTTTGATTTTATCTGTATTCTTCTTGTGTTAATTGTTGGAGAGAGATATAACTCCCTTAAAATGTCTTTCTTTTTAAAGACCTACATTTCATATGATGTACTCATCTATTTATTTGAATTTTCATGGAATTTGGGGTGCATGAAGTGAACACAGAAAATTGATAAGACATTTTGAAAATCACCTGACCCAAAGGTTCCTGAGACACCGCTCTTAGCTTCCTTCTAGCATCTCTTAAGGTTGTTGATTCCATTTTGTTTGGTTTTGAACTTTTCTATGTGCATACTCTTTTGGAATCAAACTAAAACTATTTCAAGTGTTCAGCATTTAAAAGCCATTCCTCATCATGGAGATAACCTTTTGTCCAAGGTGCAAACTCATGTCATTTGAGATGTCTTATTTCTGTGATTTAGCAGACCTTTTTCTTTAGTAACCTTTCTATATATATTACCTTTGCCACGTGAGTAGCTTTTGCAAAATGATTAGCAACACAAAAAATAGGTACTACTGTATTTTGGTTTTGCAACGCCCAGTAAATATATTCTTTGCAGTATTTTGGTATGTCCTGTGCTGCTTTTTGTGTATTTGCCTATCGTGCCCACCTGAAGATGGTATTTAAGTAACAACCAGTTCCAGACTGGCTCAGAAAGCCCATGCTGGGTCAAGTTTATCCTGAAGGACTGAAGCCCATGGGGAAAGCCCACACTGGAGCAGGAAAAAAGTGCGAGGAGGAAGGAGTGATGGAGGAAAATTACATATTGACCACAACTCCCCATTTCTTATCCCCCTGAGCCACTCAGGGGGTGAGAGTAGACAAGTCTGGAGTGAAGGAATGAAGTTGAACCTGGGAGAGGGGGGAGGAAAGGTGTTCTTTTAATGTTTGTCTTTTTTTCTCACTACTCAAATCCTTTTTAATTAGCAATAAATTAAATTAATTTTCCCCAAATTGAGTCTGTTTTGTCAATGACGATAATTTGTAAGTGATCTCTCTGTCTTTACCTTGACCTACGAGCTTTCTTATTCTATTTTCCCCCCTGTCCTGCTGAGGGGTATACGTGAGTAAGAGGCTGGGTGGGAGTCTGGCTCTTAGCCAAGGTTAAGCCACCACAACCATGCAAGTTACTTGCAAGTCTGTCTATTGCCAGTGATGAATATGCCACTTAACTCCCAAACTGCCAACACTGCCTTAGAGTGGGACATTCCTTGTTCCTGCTGGATCTCTAAGGCCCTTGGAAATATCAGACAACTAAATCAGGTGGCTCAGGGGACAGCAAATAGTGACACTGAAATTCCAGGGTCTATAAAGACATTTAGTTCCAAACCAGAGGTTAGATGCTGAATTACTTCTGAGTACTTGAGCTTCTGTGTGTAATAGTTGAAAGAGATGATGGAATAGAGTAATGCAAAGGTAACTAATGTAGCTCTGTAGACACATTTTTAAAAGATTAAGATAAGATAACCATCCTTAGCATACTTGATAACATGCTTGACTAAATCAAGACAATTCCTATCAAATAGTTCTTATCAATATATTGGCTGGTCAGCTTGTCCTGGTAGAATTTATTTTAGTTGTTTCTCAGATAGAATGCAGATTATTTCTTTCCAGTGTAGCTGTATTACAGGCAAACATAAGAAATAGAGGCAGGAGGGAAGTACAGTGATCTCAAGAAAAAAATTTGGGCCTCAACAGGAGGAAAGTGCTTGCAGAGATTTCAGGTGAAAGGACTAGGATTTTATTGTAAACAAATAATTGTTGCCTAAAGTGAAATCATGAACATTATGACTGACATGTCAATATTCCCTAGACATTAACAGAGACAGTTATTTTAGGTGAAGGACTAGCAAAAAAGATAAGCCCTCCTGAAACTATCCCAGGCATGTGTCTATATCATTCATAGAATGAATACATTCCAGAAAACGATAGATGTTACTGAGACATTAACAGAACTTGTGGTACGAACACACACATTCATTTAAACATAAAGGTACAGAAAGCCATAAAACTGCTTTAACGCTCAAATTTTACCCAAGTATATCAGTAAAGGAGTCTGAAAGATGCATTAGAGGCTCTAACACAACCATTCATTTTTGGAACAGGCTATTAGCTCTTCAATGGGAAAAAATTCTTGATTAGTAATGAAGGAATAAGGAGAGATCAAAGAGATAACTAAAACCAAATTTCTTTGTAGAATGTGTGAACATTCTGCTTCAAGCCAAGCAGGACCATACTGAAGAAGTGGATCATCTCACAAGTCATCTTATTTCACATACACAAGGTAATCGTGAGTACAATGTATTCCCAACTGCTGCTGAAGTTACAAGTATCCTTGCATTCTGCTCCAGGTTCAGCATGATATATCTTGCTACAAACATATTTCGTATGACAATGACTTTTTTATACAAATACACCGACATCCTAACAGCAGATTATTTGCACATCTGTTAATTAAGCTTCCCCCAACTCCACTTTCTAATCGTCTTCAAAATTATGTGATACGAGAAGACTAACAAGATACAATTTAGAAAGGATCTCTTTTTCTCAATTTTGAGCAGAGAGATGAAACTTTCAATGTGAACAAAAGCACAAGCCACCTATCAAGACAAAAAAATTATTTGCCAGGGTATTTATATCTGAAACAACAGTCATCCAAAGACTGCTTTGTCAGCTCAGCAGACATTTCAGTCCATTCATGGATTATGAAGGATCATGGTCCTATTCTCAGTCAACTCCTTTCTTTGAAAACCCATCACGTGAGCCTAGAGCTCTTTGTTGCATTCCTCACTGCTTATGTAGGCACATGCACTAGGCTGCACACACAAGCAGAAAGTTTTCTCTCCAGAACTCTCTCCTCAATAGCTCTCCATTTATTCACTAAATCTTCTGCCTTCATTTGCTAAAGTACTCAGTTATATGACCGGCCATCAGTCTCAGCAACATAACTGACACAGTATTTCTATCACTGTCTCTGTTTTATGCATATATAACTACTATTTAACTTCTCAATATTAAAGTCCCCTTTGTCTAGTGTACACACTTGCTTTGGTCTAAGGTCAGACCTACAGCATAAAGTTAGGAATATGGAAGAGACTAATGTATTTTTGGCTATTAAGAAAGACACACAATAATTCTAAGAAATAATTACATTTGGATAAAGATGTTTGCCTGTTTTTACACTTGTCATCATAAACAAATCAACCTTTGTACTGTAAAAGTAATCCCATGCTTGTAGCAAGTGCTTGTGACCCCATAGCTGTCATCCAGAATTTATGTTAAAATCACTTAAGAGCTTCTCTAACTTACTCACTTTTAAGAGTTCACATCCTGAAATTCTACCCCTTTTAAGGATTTTCAGTATGTTTGCCTACCAATCTCTTGCCTTTGATTCTGTAGATAGCTATTAACAGTTTGATTCTCAGATGCATTGACATTTTTCATTTCTCAGTGGTGTTGGTAGGAGCTGAAGATACTCTACACTTCTGAATAGTAAGTTAAAGGAACCTCATAAATGCTGACATTATGTATGAAGTGCTCATATTATTTTGTGAATTATTTAGTCAAAACTTTAGCTGCTCAGCACTCAGACCACATCATCAGGTTTGAACTGTTCCTGTCTATCAATAAAGTTTAAGCTATATTTTCAATTTCTTCTTCTTGATGCAGTCCTCTCAGTGGTCTACAGCTCCTACAACAGAAACTAATTTCCAAGCTGATTACCTGAAGACAGTATATTTCATTTAGCTGACTTTCTTCCATTTCCTTCCGTAAGTTCGCATTGTCCTGCTTAGTTGTGTGTGTTTCAGTCAGTCTAACAGTCAAAGCTACAGTGGTGTTCTGGTACTATAATACATAACTGATACTTATTTTCCTCTGTCAGCTGAGAAAAGAAAAATATTATTGTAAGAGTTATTATTCCTTTCGAAGAACAGAAAAAAAAAAATTAGGATGCTTAGGATTAGGATGATTAGGTTGGTTTTGCCATAAAAGGTAAAAAATGTCTCAAAGCTAAGTTTTCATTACATTGTTCACAGAATATCCATAGTATTCAGATGACAACTCTATAACCTTTGGCCTTACTTTTTATTGTTATGATATACTGTATCGTTATTTATTGGCATTATTTCATTGAATTTTAGGATACCATTATGCTGCTTTGTTGGCTGTTTCATTGCCTCAAGTAGCATAAGCCACATTGCTTTCGGTGGATTTTTGCAGTTTAATTAGTATGCTGCTGTGCTGTTTTTAGTGGCATGCTGCTATGGTACCTTTAATTGAAATCTTTCTCTTATGACTATAATAATTATATCACCCTGATGCCTTTAATCTGGCACCATTATATAGCATGTGGCTGTGCCGCATTAACTTCTTGATATTAATCATTTGGATTGGCACCAAGGGATAACCCAGAAGTAAGAAACACACTGGCTCCCCAGTTGGAGTATTTTCTCATTTCTAAGTTCCTCTGTAAGGCCATGAATGCATGCCTGTGGCATACTCAAAGATATCAGGGTAAGCACCCTTATGTTACAGCTATGCCTTTAAAAATCCTGGAATCCATGTATCTTCTCGGTCTTTTCCCAAACTTTGTGTATCCCATGACAAATATTTTTTTATTAATTCTAAGAAACTTCACTTTTTCTCCTCATTTTTGTTTCAGTCTTATGAGCTAGCAAATGGATGCAAATTGCTCTGGATCAGTCCTTTTGGATATTTCACAAAATACCAAATACTTTGTACAAAAGTTGACAGATCCTTGTCATGTTTTTCTTAGATATTCTTCTACTTATTTTAATGTACTATCTTAGTGCTATATAGGATATTCCAAAAACAAACAAAAAAAATCATGTTTTTTATGGACCCAGTAGCTGGAGACAGGAATTAATGCCATTTGATACAGTAAAAGTACAAGCACTGTTTCAGATTAATGCAGTGTACAGTTGAGGAGGTCCATCCTACTTTTGAATACTGATGATTCTCTTTATAACTCTATCTTTCCTGATCTATTTAGTGCTGAGGATTGCAAAGGATAGTGTCTGCGGGAGATTTTGGAATGAATAAAATCCAGCCAGTTAAAGTACATCTTGATAAAGCCGAAGGTGGTGCTGCTATATTGGAGGATGCAACAGGAAGATACAGCAGTGCTGATATCTTTTCCTTTGACTAAGGGATGTCTTCTCATTTTTTGCTACAAGTTGCAAAAGCTGCAGTGTCTCAAATCTCCAGCTTAACCTGAATGCTCACACTGTTACAGTTCAGGAATGCTTCCTCCTGGCAAACACACAGTAACTCTCTGTTTCAGATGTGAAGTTCCTTGTCATAGCATCCATGTCTTTCTTATCTGCAGGATGGATTGCTTCAACATGCTTATATTCATAATGGATATCTAAATTGGGATATTATGTGGTGATCTGCTAAGTGGCACTGATTTGTTATAACAACTGTTTGTAGTTGCACTACAAAACTAGTTCTACTAGTTTTCTATTGGTTTCTATATAGATTTTGGGGCATTCAAAGTGCCTGAACTAAAGCTCTAAACCACCTCTGTTTACACGTGAGACATCTGTTCACTATGAAATAAGTTCTGATCTTGTGTGGTGTTACATATCCTTGGAACGATTCCTCAGTTGTCTGAACCAAGATTTGAAATAGTACAAATTGATCCACATCTTACACAGCAATCCCATCTCTTTGAGCAGAGGCTTGAGTAGCAGGACTTCTCTGTGGAAGTAAGCAGTTGTGATTTTAAGATACATTTTGTTAAATGACTTACCAGTCTGTACCAGCCATGCAGTAAGTCATTGAGTAAGTTTTTGAAGAGTGGAAGAAATCAGAACTGTTGAGTTTTGTTGATTATATGGTTATACCTCATAACTCCTATATGCTTTTTCTTTAAAATAATATGGAAGGCATCAAGTTGCTTTGGATGGAAGTCTTCTGCAGCCAGGTTGCTTTTAAAGCAAATGTAATAAATGCATGACCCTCCCCTTACCATACATTTTTGATCAGATAGGTGTTAAAGGTGTATGAAATTCACACATTGGGATCTATAATGACCATGCTAGTCAGTAAAGACCTGTAAACTGGGTGGCAGATCCATGGTTGTTTGGGAAGTAAAGTGTCATGAGAAAAATAACCCATTTTTCTTTCCTTGTATTGAGTTCTGAAATGGTTTATGTTAGGTTATGTGATAGAAACTCACCTGCACACCTGCAAAGGAGCACTGAGAGACCATGGCAGGTTGGGGGAACCCAAATAATACTCTGCTGGGCTATCAGTCCATCAAAAGCCTGTCTCCACAAGCCCAGAGGAGCACAGGGGTACACAGGCAAGCAGGGGATTCCCAATAACCAGGTCAGAGAAACAAAGCCTCTGCCTGACCCCTTCAAGGTCTGTCCCAGAGTACGTTCAGCACTATGAGCCAGGGGGACACCCAGCACCAACAGTCAACCAAAAGGCTCTTTGGGCCACCTCACAGATCAAGGGGGTTACTACCTAGGGGTATGGTACATATTATGGGATGCATAATGAGACGAGCATTTTAGGATTGTGGAAGCCTTATAGGGTGCTTAGGCGAATAACCAAGGACAAGGAAAGGGAGAGATCATGGTAGTTTGGGGAGGAACAAGCAGGAAAATAGGGGGATAATGGGATAAACGGGGCCAGTCCTGTATGAAACAGTTGCCTGGTCAATACACTTGCCTGGCTGTACCCTGTCCTTCATCATTGCAGTCTGTCCTGTCTTCTCATTGAACTCCATTTCTATTTTCCTGGGTGAGGGGCTGTCTATCCTCTGTGTATTTGTGAGTGTATGGGGTGCAAGTGCCAGGAACTGGAGACATGGGTCATAGGGGTCCATGTGTTTACGGTTCCAGCAACTGGAGCAGGTGAGGTTTCATATATCAGTGTGTGATCAGTAGTGAAACCAGAACTGGTGAGCAGGATAAGTGCCCTGGGAGCCATGTCTGTCTCTGAAGGTAAAGCACCTGGAGAAGTTAACTCTCAGGTGGACCAGGGCAACTGCCGAAGAAACCATAGGCCCTGGGAGTCAAATTAAAGACCTGGTTACGTGTGTGTGTGTGAGTGTGTACACGTGCATGAGGCAACTGGAGTGCAGGGGATCAGGGTCCAGTGACTGCATAGCACTGGTCTAAGGACAGTTACTGGTGAGATTCATGGTGTGCGTGTGTGTAGTGCAAGGGGTCTGAGTACCAGGAGCTGGCATGGGGCTCCAGCTTTGGAGGCTTGTATGGCCTGGTGCCACCAACTGGAGAGAAGGGTCCAGGGCAGCTACTGGGCAGACCACATGCCTAAGCACAGCTGCTGTGGGATCCAAGTTGTACTTCTGTATATGCATTTCCCACTAAGAGACCTTCATCCTGATCAGCCAGAAAAGGGAACAGGATGATTCCTGTTGGTGCTGTTTGTTTTTCTGTGAGTGCTGAGTGTTTGTTTTGATCCGTATGGCCAGCTGTATGTATATGTGTATTGTGTATGTGTACATGTGTATAAAGCATGCACATGTATGCCTTTTGGGAACACACACTCAGCCCCACTAGGGACACAGACCTGTAGCAGCCTCAACTTTATCAGATTCAGCAACCCCAAAGAGTTGCCATTCTGCCTTCTGTCCCCAAATATATGACTAATTGAGCCTAATCAAGCAGTGATTGTTTGCCCCTTGCAAGAATTAGTTGGCATGATTCATTGTCTTCTGCCAAAGGGAGAGATTATTGATAACAACCAAGAAAGCAGGCAAAGGCTAAAATTTCTTCCATCCTTCCCGTTGCAGACTTCCTCTTTATGATATGCAAAATAGGGACTAGACTTTGTATGTGTTCCAATACCAGTTTCTAACAGTTGCTCATCCCTTGAGTTACAGACATTGTATAACCAGAGTTCTAAAGATATCTTTTGAAATTTATATTAGTAGGAAAGCTGACTTGAGAGAAAAATATGTTTTAGAATATGGCTTCATTATGCCAGCTAAATGCAATCAACATAAAAAATTTTTACAATTTTATAGAAACTCTGTGTTTTAGGTTAACACATTCTTTCAGCAGTACTGCTCATTTTCACATATTTTGCAAACAAACATTCAGTTAAGATTTTCTGTTGTCTTAGAGCTATTGTTAAAAGAGGTTAAGAAACAGCAAAACTGAATTCAGGTAAATGTGAATCTGCACCCTACACATCAAATCAATGGATGTAAGGGTGTGTCCAATTTATGCTTTTTTGTCTCTTTCCTCATTTCCTTCCCCCCCTTCAGCACTTTTCTCTAAATTTAGCAGCAACAATGTGGTTAATTTTATTTGTTCTAGAGTTAATGATGTAGCTTAGATGTAGGTCTGTGTTTTTATAGGTTTTCTAATTATTTTTTCTGATTATTTTTTAATTGCTTTCATGTGCTTTGGCTAGGGATCTGTTATTAAGACAGCCTGGCTGTTTTAGTGTTAAGGTAGATCTGGTCAATGTTACTGGTAGTGCAAACATTTTATCCTTACAATAGAATCTACTTACAGGGAACTCAGATACAGTGAAAAATTGATTATTGTACATTTGAGTTCAAGAAAAGCTACAATGACTTCATTTATTTTAAGGAAGAAAGAGAGAAGGCCTATTTCTAGCACCGCAGAATAACTCACATTGACACATTCTTTTTTCCACGTAAAGGTGATCACCTTGTCCTTTAGTTTAAATGACATCAGGTGAGGCTGAGGAAATCTTCAACACCTGAAAGCTCACTGTCAGCATTTACTAAAAGGAGGGCTTAGTTTCACTGTGTAATAGATTTTGAGCCAAACTTCATAAAAGGATCAAAGGTAGCTTTAATGCAGCACATTTTAATATATTTTACAAGAAGTAACTATACACACACACATACACACACAATAAATTGCTTCTATTTCAGTGGAAAAATGTGCAGTTATATTCATATGTTTGTATGGGTGTACTTATGGCTATGTGAAAAAGTAAATTCATATAAACACACAATTTTGTAATGTGGGTTTACTTATAAACATTTTCTATTTCATTGTTTGTGCGTGTGTGTGTACATCTGTACACATATGTATACATAATGTGTTCTGTGTATTTGATCTACAGATGATGGTAAGACAACGTTTCATACATTTGCCTAAGTGCTAAAAAGAGGAAATGATTTACAATTGCACTCCAAGCTGCTGCCGGAAAAACCTTTCTACATAACATATTTCAATCTGTTGTATGCATGTGCCTGCTTACACATCTCAAATACACCATATCACTACCACAACACCACTGCTTTTTGAAACTATGATTCCTTCTTCAGAACATATTCCTGACTGAAATATTCATTTTTATGTATTGCTATCAGATGCATTCCAGAAAGCTGGGGAGTAACTACAAAAGCCTGAAATCTGAATGCTACTTGTGCAGATTTCTTTAAATATAACCTATTGACCAGCTAGAAAAAATATATAGCTGTGATCAGGGATAAATTTTGTTGTCTGCTGGTTGTTTTCAAGATAATTATATGCTTAAAAAATGAGCATACTAACAGTTTGTATCTTTGCTTGTGATCTACAGAATTTGGAATCAGCTACAGAAAATGTCATCAATAGTTCTGATTATCAGTATTACAACTAATCTAAATTTACAACAGGTAAATTTCTACTTTGATATCCTATTTAGTTTGAAAAGGCTGTTCAATCTCTTTCAGAACAATTGCAGTAGAAATCCAATTGTTCTTCCAACTGCCTGTTGTCGTAAAATTCCAGCTACCTAAGCTAAACAAATGCAGCTGAGAGCTGTTGGATGTGTTTACCCAGAGCTTTTCAAAGATCAAAGAGGGGAAAAAAAGCCCACATCTGTATATTGAATCAAACTTTTTACTTTACTTGAAAATAAAATTTTTAAAAAGCATTATTCCTTCCTCATGAAGTTTTCTCCAGAGAGCCCCACTTTCGAACTGTGCATGTACAATTTAAGGCTCTTAGCCTTAGGAGGGGCCACCTCCCACTCTAGATGAAGAGCTCGACACTGGGTCTTACATTAAATAGAGGCATGTACCTCCTCTTCCTTTGGGCCCTGTTTTTTGTCCTGTCAACAGGCGTTGGAATCTTTGGTCTCCATTCAGATGCACTTTTCTTAAAATGTTACCACCTGTAGGCTACTGTTACATTATTTCTTTGAAAATTCTGAAAACATGCGGGTAGTTTTGTTCAATTTAGCTTTACTGGGGGTGTGTGGTTTTACAGCCAAGGAAGAAAGTGTTATTTTTTCCCCCTTGAGATGCTATTATGGCCACGGGCATCCTGATGTCTGATTTTAAAAGGTGCACTTCACAAGAGCACAAAATGCCCCTGCCAGAATAACATGTTTTATGCTTAGTGTGCCATGAGGAAAATGGTGACCTTAAGGGGGTATTCTGTTTGTGCATATATTTCCCCCTGATGTCTACAGGAGAGGGTAAGGTGTCTCAAAGTCCTGCTCTGGGAACAACTTTTCTCTCCTCAGTATTTTGGGCAGAGGCAGAGGCAGAGGCAGAGAGGGTTCTGGTTCCTCAGCTACACAATCTTTTACAGAATAGGAGCAGCTGAATGCAGACACAAAATTGCAATGCCTCTTACATTTAGGATATACTATAATAAAGTATTTAGTGCCTAAGCAACTGATGTATGCTTGGCTTTTGTCAACACCTTTTTAAAAGCAAAGACTGTAAGCAATATAGGTTATCTGTGAGCTTGCGATGTATTGATTTGAAAAATTGGGGCTAACGAAATCATTTACTGTAACTTTTTTGTTGTAGGCTATTTCTGAGTATAAAATAAATAATATGTAAACAGATTCTTGTTATGTGTCTTGGTTAGTAAATGAAAGTCTGGGGAGAAGATCAGTGCAAAATCAACTCCTCATTGGTCTTACTGCAAAAAATGGTAAGTATTAACTTTATTTTTTAAGATGCAAAAATTATTTTTTGAATTTGTGTCATATTCAATATTAGTTTAGTAGTATAACATTTGTTTTTTCTGTAAAAATAGCATTTATTTCTTAGGTACAATTATTTCTTGATCACAGGGGGAATCTTTGCTCACTTTTAGTCTATTTACATGTATCAGTGAAAATCATCTTACAAGAATGAGTACCACAAATGTAAGCAAATATGAATATCAGAATTCAGGAAATTTTACAGATCTTAATCTGGTTCTGCTCTTTTATTTTAAGTGGCTGTTTTTTGACAATGCCTTTTGTATACACATTGTCTAGAACCATGTTTATGGCTATAATTTAGCCTTCTAATAGCTAAATTGCAATAAAAATCCAACAGATAGTTCCTTTGTCATATGAAAAAATAATGTGAAATTCATTATATCTAATTTTGGCAAAGTAAATTGTCTTTTGGGATAAACCCAAAAAATCACTTGTTGGATGATATTTGACTGGACTAATCTGTGGAATGGTCAAGCCATCAAGCACATATAGTGGGTGGGGTACACTTTTTTAAACCGATGCCAGAGTTTATTCCTCCTTGCAGTCTCTCTGTGTCTCAAAGCACACTGGCCTGCATGGAACACGATGGGACAGATGACCCTTATTCACCCTTACTGTCTTTCCTGGCATTCAGCAGCCATCTTGCCAATATTGCTGCCCTCTTCATTCTCAATCCATGTGCAAATGTATTGGCAGCATGTTTCTAGGATGCTATGTTTCAGACAGAAAATCCGGCTTAAGGATCAGAAAGGATTTTCTCCTCTGTTGCAATCACAGTGATGTCCAGAATTAAGGAGTATTTTACCTTTCCTGAAGAACTCCACTGTTTAATAAAGTTACACCAAACAATAGTAACAATGTGAGGAAATGTTTTGGAAATGTTTTGCTCAAGACAGAAAAATGATAGAAAAAGCAGTTTCTGAGTATAAATATGAAAGATAGCATAGATATAGAAAGATCTGAGCTCTTCTGCCAGTGCTCTGAAGTGGCAGAGTACTAAATTTAAAGCCATTAGGTAAAACAATTCCTTCAAGACTGTGTTGGTTTAGACACAACACTGAACTAGCTATGTGGCTTTTAAGTTTTAGCAGATCTCCACTGAAACAGTTAGAAATATCAGAAGAGGAGTTTAGGCAGGTCTGCACTCATCCATGCCCTTTAAGGCCCTGAGCAAGGCTGAAGAACCTACGAGTTTGGTGGATTAAAGTATTCCATGTACCTTACAGAACTCCTGCTGGGATCTTGCACAAAATGTTCATCTGGCTTAGCACTACTGAGTCTCAGTATTATGGCATAGGAAGAAAAAATATACTTTTTGCTTGTAAATCTTATGGAAGCAGCACAAAAATTGAAGAAGCAGTTAATAAAGACTTGTTGGAGTACTATGAACCATTTTGTGAGCTTAGGAAAACAATATAACCCTCAGACGTCCTCTCGTGATCCCTCATAAGCTGTGGCTTGAGAGCAGTAGAAAATGGGTTGAAGAGAGCCAACCTCATGTTAGGTGGTTCCTGACATTTGGTCTTTACATTTTCCATTGAACCTGGTAAAATAAATGAGCGGTCATCCACTGCTTCAATTAAAATCAATAAATTTGCAGGTTATGCTTTGAAACCTGTCCCTTTTTATGTATATCTTTCACATGTCTTAATGTAAAGTTTTAAATCTTATTTTCTTTCAGCAATTAACTTTTTTCTTTGAATCTTCCTTCCATTTACCTTTTATATTGTGACATTATATTACATTTAATTTACCAAATAATTCTCTCTCTCTCTCTTGTTACTATTACTATTGCTCTGGTTGGTTGTTGTTTATGTTAAAATTATATTGCCTGATAAATTTCCATGTGACCATTTCAGGTGTGGAACAGGTCTTTAGTGTTTGATTAAAAGGACACTGTGCCTTTGAATCCAGTATATTTTAAAATTCAGTTAAATTATTGGAAAACAGACTCAGACAGGAGATTTACACTTGAGTTATTCTGCCACTATTTTGAGGTTTTCCTATCATTTCTCTTACATCTTCATACTTTTTTGGGGGGGAGGGTAGAGTTCAGTCTCTTATTCCTCGGCAAATGTTCATACAACAAAAGAAACACCACCTGATTGATTGTGTGAGAGAAATTGTGAAACACCATATGCCAAATTCTGTTAGTAGCACAAAGTGAAAAGACAGGAAAAATAAAAAAAAAACCAACTAATATCTCCATTCTGTAGTCTTCTTCAAGTATAATAACCCTATGTGTTACTTTTAACAACGATGGGTAAGGTTTTTTTTCTGATAAAATGTGACTTATAAATTGAGTCTGTCTGTCTTTAGGAAGAAAAAAGAGCTCCTTCCTGAAAATCATTTGGCTACTTAAGTTATGCCTTTGATATATCTGAAGAGAAGTTTGATCCAGAAGTAATTGCTATAAATATTGGACAATATCACATAATATATGGGTAACATATTGCTTCTTGCAATGATTAAAAGATGGGCAAAAATCCACATTTTCTATTCTGATTCCTCACATTATAATACTTAATTCTTTCATAAAATGTATATTAATTTCCTTATTTGTCTCATTCTATCTTGCATGTAAATGTTTTAGCTCTACAAAGCTATTATGGTCAAAGACACCAAGAATGTGTAAGAAAAGTCTCTTAGGAATAAATTCCTTTATTTTAGGAACTGGTGATTCATAGGACCTTGATCACCTCAGTAAGTTGAGGACTGCTCCAATACTTGACTCAGCAAGGTTGAACATTTCCCTCATTACTCCCTTGTCTGTATAACCAGGAACCATGTCCACCATGCTAAACTGTACTGGTAGCTCATGTTCAGCCAGTTCCTTGCCATTATTCCTATCTTCTAGTGTGTCATTGGTTTCCAAAGTATAATCCTCCAATCCTATGGATCTACATTTTTTGTTGTTGTCAGATGTATGAATGTACGTGTGTCTGCCATAAAATGTATGCTGTTTGAATGAGATCAGTTCCACAAGTAATTTATATCACTTGGTAAAACTAATGTGTCCTTATCATTACTTGCTACTTCACCAATTCTTATATGACTTGCAAGCTTTGCCAGCAAAAATTTAATGTTTTGCTAGGTTATCAATAAAGATACCAAATAGCTGTCAGTAAAAAAACCCTCTCTCTCAGAATATGGTTTCCTGAGAAATTTGATGGTGAATACTTATGAAGAATTATTATTTTACCAATTTCAGTGACATAACTTGTTTTAGAATGAAGACCTGAGCTGTTTGAAGTGCAGTTATAATTTTCAAATGTGCCAAAGGCATACAGCAGTTAGGTGTTATCTACCTCAAAACAAACAAACAAACAAACAAACTCATAGTAGGTAACTAAAAAATAGAAATTCCTGCATGATATAGTTTCCAATTGTTCTTCTGGTCACTTTCTGCTTTTTCAATAAGCCCTAAGTCTCAGCTGTCTATAAGTTAGGATTAGTCTCCTGTATACTTCATGTTTAAAAACAGGACGCAGGTTCCTAAGTCACAAAGGTGACAATGGGTATTTGCCTAAAAATATGAAATTTGGCATAGGGATTAGTCTTAGTCTCACATGTGCCTCTTAGTGGTGGAATGAAATTGGTGTTGATGTGTGAACCAGGGTAAGGGTTTACATGAATTCATGGTGAATATTGTAATTGATGTCATAACTGTCTGCTTTATATTCTTTGTGGTTCTGTGCATGTGTGTGTAGCTCAGAGAAATCTCACAGGGGATTCCGAAATGAGTGACAGTCCACAGGGAATAAAACAGAGCCTGAAGGTGTCCTGCCTTTTTTTGTAAAATATGTGAAGATTCATATGGAAGAAAGCAAAGCAAGACTTAAAAGAGAGATATATATGGAATGAGGCAACCCTTTCTGCCTCACTGTTTGTAAATATATATATATATATATAAAAAATATAATGTACATATAAACATTGCACTAAACAAAAAAAATTGACTGTTGTCTACCAAACAACAAAATATTTTAGAATTTTTATGTTTTTCAGTTATTCTTTAAAAATTTTTCAATGCCTCCACTGCCCCCCACCCCTAGTGTTAAGTGAAATGTGCAACAAAAAGAGAAGCACTTGGAGTCAGGAAATGACAAAGTTAAGGTTATACATGCAGCGTGAACTCTGCTTCCCTGTGTGTACATGTTTTGATAAAGCCTTTTATTATTTGATCACGTATGTTTTTGACTTTTGTTCCCCATTTAATTTCAGGCCAAAACCAAACCGTACAAATTTAGAGCAGTGTGAGTTAGGTCTTCACTGGGCACAATGGGCAAACAACAAGGCAGGTTTTCAGCAACATGAGCAAGCTAGGATCCTCTGGAAAAGTGAGAGTCATCTTGTGACAGAGGCCATGGGTTAAGACCAAACAGTCTGGGTTCTGTATCTGTTTCTCCTTTACTTGAAATGTTAGTACGGCTCTCAATGCTTCTCTCTGTTCTCCTGTTGTAAATATTCATTCAAGTATTTCCTGATCTCACAGAAGTGTTCTGAGAATAAATTCATTACTCCTTATGATGAAGCACACTGATACTACAGTGATGACATAGATAGAAGCCTATGAAGAAAAATAAAAGCTTATTTGCTTCAGGGCTTGGAGGATATGTCGTAAATACAATGTGGAACCACATGTTGAACATAAGGATAAAAAGAAACATCCAGGTGTTGCTTAGTACTTTGTGCCCCGTATTAACCAGAGGCCCAGGGGAGGGGGAGGGGGGGGGAAAGTTAGCCTGTTTTTTTCGTACAAGAATTGTGGTAGCAAACTAGCACATGACGCGCACAGAGCACAGGACAGAGGTAATGTTGGAGATATTATTAACAGCTCTTCAGTTATAGTTGCTATGAAAGTTATTCAAAATGGAATTAAAATTCTTCTTTACTGATATTCCCTTTGAATGGACCTCTTTAGAATACAAGGGCTTTTCTGGTGCATGGAGATGTCAATTTATAATGTCTCATGCCAGTAATAATTGATTTGTTCCCATATATATATCGTATAAGTATAAATATGTTTGAAGATAGTTTTGCATTTATCATGAACATTCTTCATTAGTGAGTAAATATTTTCAAACATCAGAAATCCTTACAAAGACATTAAGGCTTTGTGATGTTTTAAGCCATTTTCTCCCTTTTTGATAGTAGCTGAAATAAAGAAAATGGCTTACAGATTTAGCGGTGTATATAGTTTGAAAGTAACAACTGAAAAATGATGTTCATAATCTGAATTGCAATGAAACCAATTATCTGTACCATGGTGTTTCACTTGGGAATACTCCGAAAGGTTTAGTATTTCTTAAAAGAAATTAAAAACAGCTGTAAAAATACCATAAAACAAAAATAGCAGCTGCAAAAGAGATTAACATTCCTAAATTTCATTTGAACCTGATATGTTATTTTTCCAACAGCAACATACATATATACTGATTTTTAAAATCTATTCTTTATGAAACTATATCCTTTTAAGAAAAAGATGGATTTTTTTTTTTTTTTCTCCATTTCACCACTTCTTATTACCCATGAATTTCATGAACATTCTTCCCCTCTGCCCAGGAATTTTGTATTACATTTTCTTCTGTAATTATTATCAAAGAAAAACTACAGTTGTTAAATATTGAAGAATTATTTAAATATTACTGATTAAGAATTAAAGATCTGCCTAATAAACAATTTATAGCAATCCTTGCACTTTTGTTACTTACAGCTGTCAAATAGCTTTCAAACTGAGCCCCATTCACCCTGTGCCTGTTTTAAAATTTTATATAGCGTCTGTTTTCCAATTAAGCGGCCAGTCATAGATGAAACCTTTCCTAATCTTTTTCATATATATAATAAAACCGAATGTAATTTATAAAACAGAACTGGAGGTGCTGACAGTATAAAACAGTTTATTTTGCAGTCTTGGTCAAAACATATGGCAGCAACTTTTCTAGACTTCTGCCAGATGGCGGGTCTTAATCGATTTTGTCTGTTGTGCCGTATGTTAATTCTCTGTGAAAAGTGTTTCTTCAAACTCAATTAAAAAAAAAATTACTTTCATTTTCTTACTAAGCAACTAATGCTAAAACTGACATTTAGATAGGTCTCTTGAAGTTTGAAAAGTTTTTGAAAATCCCAAGTTATTTACACAACAGGTAAAATTGATTCTAATGCAATTGTTTTTCATCAGCATGCATATCATTTCAGGTGAATCTGAATAAACTTACCTTTATGATAATATTCTTTACCTTGCATTTTTGTTTTTCTTGTGGCTTTTTTAACTAATGATAGTGTTTCATTTTGCAAATTAGAGTAATTTTGAGCACCGAAGACCCCGGAGTAAAATCTCAAATGATCAACACTAAATTCATTACTCCAAACCCTAAACACATTAAACTAGAAAAAGAGTATAGAATCTATCTCTGCATCTCAATAAAGATACTTTATGACACAATAACTGTTACAAGCTTTAGCTACTGTTCTACCCAGCACATTTCTGTGTGTTTCCTACATCTCTGATATTAAAATATTATCTTTTATGTAACCATACTACATTTAATAAATGTTGCACAAAGGCCAGTCTCCAAAGTTATTTTAACAGGCAATTTTTGTTTTGATAAGTATGAAATTTCCTCTCTACCCAATAAATAATGAGGCATGAATTTTTGATAAAGGTACTTCCTGATGGATGAACATAGTGGACACAAAATCATTAAATTCTTCTAAAATTCTAACAGTTATGGTTCCTATGTATTTTGATAAATATGTTAATAATGTGGATGCCTTAATAAATATAATTTTTAAAACTCTGTGAGTTAATGGGAAATATAATAAATCTTTCTACATTTTGGTCTACTTTTACTGCCATTGTTCCTTTGTTATACATATTATTTGTGACACAGGCTTAGATTTTGAACTAAAATAAGATGTGTGCATAACAGAAATCAAATGAAAGGAACTAGTCCCCAGAGAAATATGCAATCCTTTTGTAGAACCTAGCTTTAATGTAGACCAGTACTTAACATATTCACAACTTATAACGTATGAAATGGGTGTATGTTGAAACAAAATATCAACCAGATCTATTCTCCTTACCATGTTTATTTTATGACTACTTTCTTTTGAAATAAAGCAGGGGTATGGTAATACGTACGCAGACTAAATAAGTTGTGTTTTCTTGAGCAATAATCCCACACAAGTACAAGGCAGAAACACTGTGTTTTTCCAATATAATCCAGCAAGGGCAAATGACAGCCTTACCTGATGGCTGATATCTTTTATAGTACAGCTGTGACATATCTTATGCATCACAAAGAACGATCAAACATTTCTCTGGAGCTTTTCTGTCATGGAACGTGGCCCCATGCCCCATGTATGCCTTTACGTTAGGCTGTAATACGCCTAAACTCAAAATTAGGTATCTGTTACCAACTGGTGATTATTTTGTAATCAGAATGTGTCTGGGAACAGTGTAAAATTTGTATTTTTTATTATTTTTAATAATTTGTTTTATTTAGTAGATGATAATGATTGAGTGGAATACATTTAAGATAAATAGTGCACATACTTTTTAATAAAAATACCACTGTAGGTAATTAAATGATTTTAAGTGGACCATATGCTTATATTTTGGAAAATAAACTGGAGTACAACATACTAAAAGTTGGATGTCTGGGGATTTTGGAATATAGTGCTCAGTAATTTTTTAAAGATTCTCACTTATAAAATCATGTTAATATATTTGACTAAAAACTTCTTAGTAGTTAAACTATCCTGAGTTCTTCACTATGTTAACTATGTTTAAAACAAGGTCCAAACACAGATTTAACATCTATTGCAGTATATTGTCAAGAGTGAGGACAGTGCTGATCACCCAGTTGGTTCCCCACACATAGGCTTCCAGTGCCATTTGAGAAATCTAAGGTATCCAATAACATGGATTGTAAAAGTGACAGTAGCTTTGCCTCTGTGGAGGAGAAGTGGGAAGCTGGAAGCGTATACAATAAGGCATCTTAAGAATGATGGATATTTATATTTAGCAACTAATTCAAGCCCTGGATGGAAGAAGGCAAACCATAACACTATATTTTTTTTTGACAAGGGAAAGAAGTCTGTTGTTCAGATTAACTGTGTTTTGAAGTAAACTTCCCTGATATAACATGGATCTAGTAATGATTGGAAGGGGGTAGACAACAATCTTTATAGTCATTGAGCATCAGTTATGAGGGGAATATGTCACCATCACAGTGATAGGGGAGTTTGGTCCAGGCAGAGCTCAGGAGAAGCCCTCTCATTCTTTCTCCAAGCGAAGCTTGTGAGCCTGCTTTTTCATTTTGAGATTTTTGGTGCCAGGACTCAAATTCTTTTGACTTTGCATCTCGTCGACATGCTTTAAACACTACAAGAGATCTGCTAGGAAGACCACTTTTGTTGAAAGAATAGAAATCAATAGGAATTAACACAGCCCAGGAGTAGTCCATCAGAAACCTAGGTATTACTTTGGAAAGCACTATAATAAACAATAAAATAATGACACTAAATAAAAACTATGACCAAGCTGTGGTCTCTTGAGTATCATTCTTCTAACAGGGAGCAAGTAGATAAGGTTCAGTCATGGATTCCTGTCTACGCAGGATAATCTAGAAGGGTATTTTTTATCAGTTAATGCCTTACATACTCTTCAACAGAAGACAAATGTTAGACTTTTATTTGTGTCTCTTGTATCTTCCAGTGTCTATATACTACCTTTTTCTGCTGCTCCAAAAGGAGGGAAATAAGTGTCTGTTTCTTACAATACTTTTTACTCCTCACAGAGGTAAGTAGGTGCCAGTCAGACAACATGGTCGTCTGCAAATTTCTATTTCTTTCTCCAGTTTAGAGTGATTATTCTGTTCATCTCCACATATCTTATTTTGGATCACAGTCCACAGACAAAACTCTCTTTCTTCTCTCAGCAGTAGCACTGGGAAAACACATTTTTAAAGTTACATGAATCATGAACTTAATTTTTCCTTGAGACACCTAAAAAAAAGAAAAGATGCTTTGATTGGTGAGGTTTAAAAAATAGAAGCAGAATTAGAAGGGAAAAAAATAGAAAATGGACAAATAAAGATAAAAAAAGCGTGAGAGAAATTATATTTTCTGATTCTCTCTTTTCATAATCCCCTTTTAAAATATTGTTTGATGATAATGCTTTTCCTACTGTAATAATGAAGTGCAGTATTTGCCAAAGAGACCACAAAGTCTATCTGTTTATGGATAGAGGAAGGAACCAAACATCCTTCTGAGTGGGAATTTAGAATTAAATTTTAGAGATCCCTTTTCCTACCTCTCATAATCTAACATGTAAGAGCACAAGAAATTGGGAAACATCCCCTCCTGCTTAACAGGACAGCATGCAAAGTCCTATAAGAAAGCAGACAATAACCCAAGGAAGAAAAAATATTCTTCTTATACCATTGTCAAGGTTAGATCCAAACCACTGAGATGTCAACAGGAAGGTTGTTATTGACTTCGATGAGTTTCCTTGCTTCTTTGTGGGAAGTGAGGGGAGGCAGGCAGGGGGAGAAAGAGAGGAAGAGGAAGAGAGAATGGAGCATGGAAGTCCATGGGTCCAAACACTGCAGAGATGTGGAAGAAAGGACACTGAAAGTCTGTCTTTCCTTTACTATGCAGACCATAGCTTACATAGTAGAACCCTGGTGAATTTTTTTTCTGAAATATAAGGTGAAATCCTACTAGCTACCTAGTAGGATATATATTCCTACCTAAGGAAATATTTACAGCACACATTCTGGACAACTTTTGAATAGCAAAATAAATATAAAAGGGATAGTGGGATAGGTCCATAACTTGAAATGGATGCAAGCATACAAATTCTTCTTGAAAATGCACTGAAGTAATAAGTACTTAAACTCAGTTTTTCCTCTCAGAGAGTCATTAGTGTAACAGGCTGGAGGTTTAACTGTTAAGATGGCAAAGCTCTATCCACATTTCAGGTTACTATTTCTAATATGTCTTTTTAAGCCAATATTTTTTATGTAGAAATTACTTTAAATCCACATCAGACTTTTTGCCTTTATTTTTGTTTAGTTTTTCTTTCTTATTTTATTTTGTTCTCCCTGCAGGGACACCTTTGAACCAATGCTTACAACACTTGTAGTACTTACAGAATCCAGTGAAGGTAGTCTAATCTTAGAAGCACACTATACAGCACACTAGCTTGGGGAAGAAGGCCTTATCCCTGGCTAATGGATGGACTAAAATTGCTTATTTAAAGAAATGTAAAATGTTCAAAGTTTACCAAAGCTACAAATTATTTTCAATTTAGACCTTTCTGAACAAGCTTTGATTTGTTTCCCTTTTTTTTTTTTTTTTAATAGGTTTGGGGTCTTGGTTTGTTTTGGTTTTTATAGAACTAGCAACTTAGTGGCCAGTCTTACAATCAGCAAGGAGAAATTCATTAAAAAGAAGGTATGGAGTGTTTCAGGGTAGATACCTGTTTTCATTTATTTCCAAACTGTTGGTCTACACCTATCAAACCTAATATAGATTACATGGTGCATGAGAAAGAAAAAATCATGCTCAGCTAACTTTTAAAAACTGGACTTAGTTTGCCTTCCCTTGCCTTCCCTCTTTCCTTGCCTTGCCTTGCCTTGCCTTGCCTTGCCTTGCCTTGCCTTGCCTTGCCTTGCCTTGCCTTCCCTTCCCTTCCCTTCCCTTCCCTTCCCTTCCCTTCCCTTCCCTTCCCTTCCCTTCCCTTCCCTCCCCTTATATTTACTTAAGTTTATCAAATACGGGTAACCCTGAAAGCATTTCTAATGCATCACAGTTCTGACTTGCCATATATTTATTTATGGCCTTTATCAATAACAGATGAGCAATTGTACACAAATTGTATAGTGATCATGTGGCACGGGTAATTATCCACTAGAGACTGGGAAGGGCATATCAAACAACTTCTCATCTAAAACAGGTTTATAGTGGTATACCAAGCCAAAGTTGTAAATGTACTTTGGTTTAAATATATACCTGCAATACTATCCTAATTAATGGAGAATCTTAGAGTTCAGGTAATTTAACAGGTAAATCAAGGTATTTATTCAGGTAATCAAATACATACATAGAGATTTTTTACACAGAAAATATATACTATTATTTCTATATTTCATTAGTATAGGATCCATATTTCAGCTGGAAAAACCCTCACAGAAACTGAGCAATAAGCCTCTCTGGGTATGGTATAGTAATGTACTAGCTTGTGTGTATGAGGTCTTATTATAGAGATGTCAGTTTTAGTTTGAAACATAAACATATTTTTATTTATACATTAGTGCTTATAGTGATCAATGACCATGTGTGCAGTATATTAGAATTTGGTTTTGATCAGTAGAAAGCAATTATTCATAAAACTCAAAACAGAAGGCAAAGTTGTGAAAGAACGGAGAAGAATTATGTCTTTCTTACAGGGAAGGTAATTTTAATATAGACGAGATTGGTCCAAGTCCTGCAGTTTGGATTGATAGATTATTTAGCAGAACTATCATTTCAATAATCTCAATGACAGTGCAGCAGTGGATACTTGGTACAATATTATAAATTAAATTTACTGCAAATGTCATTGCAGAGAATATGGAAAGAGATCCGTCATTTGTATTTGTAGAAGTTAAGATAGGGAAAAATTTAAGATTCTTTGACAAAACAACAAAAATTATCTACATGATACAGCTATGCTACCAGTTGTCTAAAAGATTCCTTTCATCATTACTTTGCTTATTAGGATACTTGAATTACATCAATGTTTATTTAATGAGAGAGGAATGATGTTCTCTTAAACAGAGATATATTTTTCATGAAAATTGTTTCCAGGATTGAAGAATACCCCATGTCCATGTTTCAGAAGCACTTTTTCAGAAAGTACAAGCTGCTTCTGTCTAATTACAGTCTACTTATGGAACTGTAAAAGCTAAACTGTGAATTGGTAAATTAGTATTCACCTCCATATAGAGTCATATATTGACGTGACAATGATGATGGCAACATAGATACCAGGCCGGTGATGTAAAAGCTCTGGAATACAAGGGACTAAGGTACAATAATAAAACTGTTCTTTCTATTTACAGTTTTTTGTAGCCCCATTTTATTGCTTTCTTTGCCATTACAAGGTCATATGTAAAAGCTTTAAGCAAAATTACAGAACAGTTTAATTTGCAGGCACCTGAAAATCAGTTGCAACACACTGGAGCTAAATTCTCTTCAAAGTTAGAATTCATGAGTTGAGAAAAACTTTCTTACCTAAGGGAAATTACTGGGACTTATCTATGAAAGCAGCATTGTACCATTAGTATTAAAATGCAATTAATGAAAAGAAGCTTAGTTGTTGGGTTTTTTAGTGTTGTGTTGTTAGTTGTTTTTTTTTAAATGTATGCCGAAATCAAATAAATGGAAATAGAAATAAACTATTTTGCAATTTAACCCTCAGTATGCCATATCTTTATCTGCAAAAGATGTATATATGTATTTTTAGATTAATTCAGTCAGCAAGCTGGAAAATACAAGCGATCAAATTAATATTAATTAAGCTATTTTTAATTTATAATTGAAATGAAATATGGAATTGTTCTAACCAATGTCCAATGCAAAATGTATTCCTACAGAGAGGATATCAGGTGGGACCCTAGAGACCTGAGTTCTATTTTCAGCCTGCTACTGGCTTACTTTGAGACTGTTGGCAAATCACATTACATCATTGTGCATAAGTTTCTCCACCTAAATAACAACAACTTCCATAAAGTGCTTTGAAAGCATATGCTTCTATAAAGTGTAGTTGAATACTATTGAATGCGTGGTTATTATTTGTTATAGAAGTAATTTATTAAATTATGAAATAGTACTCAACATTTAGGTTACTATGAGACTGGTTGTATTGATCTGCTTAATTTCTATATTAGTTACACCTTCATCATAAACACTCACATGGCTGAACATATGTCCTCCCATGCCTCTTAAAACAAAGAAACAAACAAAAAAAATAGCACCTACCTCTGTATTTTTCCTTATTTCCATCTTTTCTTTCCCATTTCCTTCCTACTTCCTTCCCAGTTCTCATTTCATCAGATAGAAACTGTTTCAAGCTTCTGCCAAGATGGAATAGCTGAAAGGAAGTCAGTAAAGTATTACCAGAAGTTTCCCCAGTGGGAATGTTTTTTCCAAGGAGACCTCAGTATAAAAATCCAGAATGACCTGTCAGTGTTAAAATACTTCACATGATTTTACAATGGTGAATAGTCTATTTTTTTACCTGAATATTTTATTGTCAGATTAATGTTTCTCTATTACACATGCTATCCTCAATGGCATTTCTATTTTCCTATATCTCTGCCACTGAAAAAATTTGCCTGATAGTGAATGGGTTTGAAGTTTTTTTGAAAACACGTAACCTAAACATGTTCCTCTGGTTTGTCATCTTTTTAAAAAATATTTCCGTGTCTAGCTTAATGACAAGCTCTAGGAATCACTCTGAGACTTTTATTATGGCTTTATTGTATACAGGATTTGGAAGAAATTAAACCAAAAATGCTTCAGTCATAGGTGTTTAACATTACTAGCATATTACATCTTTTTTTTTTTTTTTTTTGTACTTTTGGTATAGATTTTTTGTTGCTCTTTAAAAATCAAAATAACTGACAAAGAAACATTTATCTCTTTTATTAAACAGTCTGTAGTCGGTCAGTTATAAGAACATACAACAGTTGTGGTGGAAAAGGTCAAAGGTTATCTAACCCAGCGTCCTAGCTTAGGCCAACAGTGGATGCTTGAGGAAGAATATTAAGAAAAGAGAAAGCATAGGATGATATTTTTTCCAAATGCTCTCCCAGCCTCCAGCAATGGGTAGCTCTGGGACTGACTGAGCAAGAGAGAGTGTGACTCCTTTTTTTGTAGTTTTCGTTATTTCTCTATATAGTTCTTTTTTTTTTCTTTATTTTTTTTTAATCCATGTTCATTGTAAGCATAAAGTAATTGATCGTTCAAGCATAGTACAGAAAGGGCCCTTAAACTGTAAAATTTTCATGGATTTTTACAGAGCCCTGTATCCTGCGCTGTTTCTAGTTGTTATTCCAGAAAGACATGGATCTCCCACAGTTCCCATGTCATATCCATAATTTCTATGCAGATATCTCACATCTCCTAGGGCTTCTTGGGCAGTACTGGATATGTGTGTTTATGCATCTGAATCAAGTCCCTAGTATCGACAACGTTTTACCTGCAGCACGACACAGAGGATCGTTCCCATTACTTAGCGTCTAAGCTCCTATTAAAATCAATGGAGATCTAGTAAATACTCTCAAAGGTGCTGAAACCATAGTTCAGCTAATCTTAACATAGGCATCTAGTGATCAGTCAGCTGCGTAGCTTTCTAACCTGTTGACTGATTGACTAGATCTCCATTAACCATAACAGAAGCTTTGACACCTGACCCATATGGAGGCACTTATGTGCAGGTATCATATGGAACTGAATCCCATTTTTGATGGGGATTCAGTTGCCTAAACACAAGCTTCTAGTGCCATTAGCGACACCAAAGGTCTCCAAGACATCTACATGGGGCTTTCACATGAGACATAGGACCTGCCAAAGGCTATGCCCTTCTGCAATGAATCTTGAACTTGCCTGATCAGGCAAGCAAATCCTGTCTTTACTGTTTTGTACTACTGAGGTTAAAAGAGTGCTATGCAAGTCACAAATATATTGAAAATAAATCTGACCTACTACCTTTATGCTCTCTACCTTAATTGCAAGACAATCTGATCTCCTATCATTTTTTTTCCAAAATGCTGTTACTGACATAAATATAGTTAAACATATCACCTAATATTACCTAAATACTGATGTAATGCTGCTTTTGTAAACAGTATTCAGATCATACTTAACTACCTGCCAAAAATATTATGCAGTGTAGATTATATAATTCTAGAACATTTCTCCCATGTTAAAATGCCTTTTAAGTGCTGAAAGAACCATTAATTTTCCCATAAAGTTTGGAAAAAATTAGCCTAACTTTTTTTTCATTTATGAAAAGACTAAGATCTGTCTGCAGAGATCATTATGAAGCTGTAAGATTACAATCAAGAAAAATAATGTAATGTAAGGAAATCTTGAAAATGTAAGTCAGCTTTTAAAAGTAAGCCAGATTATTTTTACTAGAAATAATCTTAAAAACAAAAATTCACACCTAAAAATTAGTTACTGTTAAGTTCATGAAAGAATATAATACCTATTATAAAAGAAGATGAAATTTTAGAAAAATACATCATTAACAGGAAAAAAAAAATATTTCTTTCCAAACAAGCAAAATTTAAAAGACTACTGATTTTAAAAATATGTCATGTACAAAATAACATTAGCTTTCATTACTTACCTGACAGTCCCTCTCAAAGATCTAATATGAAAGCACTGAGTAGGGACTTCAAGAAACATATCTCTATTTTTCATCCCTTGAACATGCAGAGAAGCAAAATACTATTCTTGCTACCAAAAACCAACCAACCAACCAAATCATCCAAAACACACAGACCCCCTCGCCCTTGTACATGTTCAAATTAATATGCCTGAAGGGGCATGTTGCAATTATGTACATATACAAAGTCTACTAAGTATCAGTGTTCTTTGTACATAAACTGTCCTTCAATTTTATCTTCAATCTTTAAGTAAAAATTTAACACCAGAAATATTTTAATTGTTAATTTGTGATGCTTTTTTATTATTCTTATCCTAGATCTTTATCACAAGAAACAGCTCAGGAAGCAAGTTACTATTTTTCATGAGAGAAATTATTTACATTGACAAGGATTACAGTAAGGCTTTGATTTTTCTTTCAGGGGATGGGGGTGTTGGGGGGGGTTAGTTGTTGTTGTTTAAAACAAAATAAAAAAAAAAACCAAAATAAAACATGGTGATCTAGACAGAAGCATCGTTTTAAAAACTAATTAACCCACATTTCTGAAAAAGTTTTTCTGAGTATTGACGTTAGGTGTTAAGCTTAGTAACAGGCATTACTAACACAGATACCAAGGACTTGGGATTTGCTCCACACGGTCTCAGTCCTACCTACAGTAAATAGGCTCTAATTGCTAGAGGGTAGGGTACATGGTAACGCCATGCCGGAAAGGTACTTCAGAAACACCTACAGGAAAATGGGTTTGAATTTCAAAGTTACCTTTGGCAAATTAGGAAGATGTTATTCACCTTCAGCCTTCTGAAAACCAGCCATGTAATCATGTATGTTCACTCAACAAGCAATGGAGAACAGAGTCTTCACAGTCCACCCACTAAAGGTAGAATAAATCACCCTTGAGATGTCTGTATCTCACCCACTGGAGATAGCATTAAAATAGGTAACTCAATGCCTAATTCTTAGCTGGTGAAAGTGAGCTGATTGAAAGTCTGCCTCTAATGACTAAGAAAAGAACTGTGCAGAGTAATAAGAGACTTCATCAGAAGATGAAGAACAGTATTTAAGCTGAAAAAGGAATAATAAAAATGAGTGAAGAAACGTAAGTGAAAAGGGAACTGAAGGAATTAGGCATCAAGGAAGATGGAAAAAAATAGGGCATGAAATAGAGTATAAAATGTAGCAGAAGAGATGTCAAACTGAAATAAAAATGCACTCTATAGAGCTTTTAATGGGAAAGAATCATAGAAAGTTAATCTAAAAACCCGGAGGTGTTTGGGAAATCTTAAGAAACTATAAATCAAAGTGTAAAGAGAGGGCTTAAGATGGGAAATGGGCAAAGGTATAAGGGTGGGTTTGTTTTTGTTTCATGTCCATGTTGAAATTTTTGCACTATTTTTTTCAATCAGATTTAAACCACTGGGTTTGACCTTGAGTTAAAAAAAGGATGAAAAATACAAGATTTGTAATTTTTTGTATGCTGTGATAGAAACCAGTATGTATATAAGCAGGTACAAAAAACCCCCCAAAAAACCCAAACAAATTATGAGAATGGCTTAAGTAGACAAGGAATGCTCCAACACTTCAGTATATCTTTTTTAACCAATTCCATTAGTTCTAATGGTAATACAATGGTTTTAGAGCAGTTGCCAACTTTCCTATTATGTGTGCATTACCTAGGCATATGGAGTAAGTTAACAACAAAGTGGTAAATTTCATTGTTTTTGTTGGTTTAAGCCAGACCTTTAACTTCACTGTTTTGCATTTAATAAAATGCATTATCAAAAAAAAGTGTGACATCTCCTTATAAAAAAATATTTTATCTACATAAAGGCAAATTAAAGAGCAGGTGGTGGATTCAGAAGACCCTGTTTCAGCTATCATTCCATACCATTGAAAGAAATATTCTCACTGTTGGTTAGAGACTATCACAAACAACAAAACCCAAAGCTAAGTGAATAACTCCTCCTAGAATTCATAATTACCTATCCAGCAAAGGATTCCATTACAGCCCATCTCAGGTGGGATGAAGCCCTGTGAGAGGGGAAAAAATGAACACATTTTAAATCTGATTATGTGTGAATATTTGAAAACTATATATAGCTTAAAAAATGTATCCTTATTAGAAATTCTGTGCAACAGCTTCAATTTTTATCCAGCTGATGAATGTAAGAAGGTGAATTCATCCTCACTAAACAAAACCTCCTTGTGCTATATTGCAAGTATATTATACGAATGCACCTGAAATTCTGCAAGGTGGGTCCCCAGCAATAGTAAACTGTCAAGCTGCATTGATTTCAGGGAAATTGTAACAGTTATTTCTCCAACTGAGGTATCTGAAATATAATCAGTGTGGAAGATCTAAGGGTCTGTGGTCTGAACAGTGATGGTGTCTGACAACACATTATAAAGCAAAGCTTTACTGAGACAGTAGGAAAGATCAGCAACAATGCGCCCATAAGGCAACTCTCCCAATCCCCGATAGCAAACACTAGATCATAAGCGATGTATTGACTCCAGTGGACTGCCAGGGACACTTGGTGTCCAGGTCATCTGGCCACAACACCCAATCATGCAAATGCCTTTTGAATGTGGATAAGAGTTGCGCTACCCCTTGGCTCTACCAATGGTAGTGCGGTTTGAGAGAATCACACCTTACCTGAATAACGCGGGTGGCATCCTGCCTACACTGCCGACACTGGTCAAGGGCAGGGTGTCGTCAGTCTGCCTATGCAGCTGAAATTGTTCAAGGGACAGGGTGTCAGGAGGCAGGGTGTCAGGGACTTAAAGAGCAGTGTATACTTTTAATTATGATACATAGATCAGTTTGTATTCAAGATGAGCTGCAAATTAATGATTTCTTATTCCGATATATATCAAAACGCAGAATAACAATTAAAGACACAACTCTTTTTAATGTATAGCTCTCAGGTGGCCATATGGCCCACAAACCAGATTTTTAAAGTGTCTCATAACCTAAAGATACAGAGACACACCTAATGGGATTTTCAAAAACACCCAGGTGTCTAACTCTCATTGATTTAATTGAGGGTGAAGGACAGGAATTAAATGCTGAAACAACAGTGATGATAGAATTCCTTTCAAGCTCTCCTACATAATTGTCATATCCTGGAGAACAGGGAACTAGCTAGTACTTGAAAGAATGAATGTTTTAGTTAATTTTATTATGTTACTAAATGTAACGTTGCTTAGCTACCACAGTGGTAAGTACTTCAGAAAACCCTGCTTCAGGGAGCTTCATATTTTTTTTTCTTTTGAAGCAACAAACATGCAGAGCAGCACAAACCTCATTGTATCATCTCATTTTAGCAATCTGTTTTCACTACATTCCAAGTTTTATTTCAGATTTTCTGTGACTTGTAGTTAATACAGACTATTGTTTTACCCCTGTGTCACTGATTCATATTTAGAGGGGTATCCTCTCTTAGCGTCTCTCTGAAGCACATGACTCAAGAGAGAACAAGTACTGTATTTTACAGATGGAGTTGTCTGCCCCCATTAGGAAAGAACAGGAGAGTGTTTGAACTGCAGACCCTACAGCACAGAAAAACCCATGTCTCATTCCAAGTCAGGCCAGGGAGACCATACCACAGGGGAGCAGTTGGGAGTGCTTCTTAGAGCATCAGCAAGCATGACATGAGCAAATGCAGGATGAATATATTATCAAGGCGTCTTGGAGAGAAGCCTGTAAACACATTTATTAGGTCCTTGAAAATGATAAGGAAATGGCTTTCATGAACTATGAGCTTCCCTCCATATGTGGCTTTCTTTGCCAAGATTTCTCTACCGTGAAAGCAGAGACAACCCTCCAGAAGAGGTGGCCAAGGAAAGTGTGTGGCTCAGCAAGTTTCTTCGCTGCTCAGTAATTTGTTCCTACTCACATTATGAGTGCTGGTCAGTCACTTTGCAATGAAAATAAAGTGAATCATTTTAAAACTAAGAAGACGACTGACTTGAAGGATTTGGCTTTGTGATTTTAAGGAAAATATGAACATCCATTTTCGTGTTAATATATGCATTTTACACAGATAATGTAGCTATCTCTGTCTGTTATAAAATTTCTGGTCAAAATACATGTAAACATGCCCCGCCCCCCAAAAAAACAACCCCAAAGAAAATATCCTCCACCTGTACATCTAGTATTCAGCTACTGTTTGGATTAATGCAATGTTATCTATTTGTATAGGAAAAGGTAGTAACTTGGATATCTATAGAAACATTTTAATCTAAGATGTCAGAATGTCCATTCTAGTTCTTCCTTTACCATGTTTATCACTTTTTGGAACTCTGACTGCGGGGTTGGCATTTTCAAGGCTAAGGTATTTTTCTCATTTTAAAATGACAAAATGTAGAAATAATTAATAACTGAACAAATATTCTTCTTTTTTGTCATTTGGGTTTGGAGGTTTTTTTTCTAACTTTATAAGCAGTACAAGAATGCTGTGCCACAGCAAACTTTCCTTTATAATGTCAATGAGAAGTTAGTCTAAGATGAAGATTCTTCAGGTCTCCCAAATCCTGTAAATTACGAACAAGGGATGCTGCTCTGAAGTTTGCTCAGATGTTACATCCCATTGCCTCAGCAGCTTCCCCCTCAACAATCATAGTGAATTGCAAAAAAGAGCAACTCCGTCTTTTGGAGCACCAATTGACAGCTTTGCCAGATGATATCTAATCATCCAACTCAAGGCCATAAACTTTAAGCATATCATTAACAATTTTCAGAACTCACAAGTCCTAGAGCACTGAGGCCTTGAGCTTTTATTTTCTCTTCTCCACTTTTCCTCCTGACAAAACAAGCTGTAAATGATAAATCCCCACTCTTCCTGGAGGTCCCCACTAAGTCAGGCCTTCTTTATTCATATTCTCTTGTGCAGAATTTTCTGGGGATTTTCTATCATGAAGTAGGACTGTAAAAACCCAATCCTTCCAAAACCCATAAACAATAATTTTCACAAGTGATAATAGGTTCACCTTTTTTACTTGTCACTTTAGGAATTTCTTTGCAAACCATTGATTCCTGCCTCATGTCTCCAGCACAGGAGAGGGTAAACCAGTACCTGGCAGACGAGCAAGAAGAGATGGTGGGGAGCAGGGAAATGTTTTCCCTCTTAACAGCAGGAATTTTAGGACATGCTTGCTCTCCTCCCTCAAAAGTTCTAATTTCCTATGGCAGAAGGTGGATTTGGCTATTGTTCAACTCAGTGAAATTAGTAAATGCAATGGTGGTATCACTCATTAGTGGAAGTTGTATTCCATTATTTAGTCAAATATAGAAGAAAAATCCAGTCATGAGGCTTTAACATTCTGTCAAAAACTGAAGTGAAGAAGTCAAAGAAGTCCTGATACAGTGGGAGTTACTATTAATATCCACTGTAGACCTCCTGTATTCTTACAAATGCCTTCCTGCATGAAAGATATTTCTTGCTTCAAAAGGATATTTCTCTGGTAACTGTACACTGGTCCACTAGGCTTGTCCTCTGTCTCCTGGTGCTAAGGCCAAATCTGTGTAAATGAGTGCAGGACAACCTCAGAAAAATACTCACGAAAGTAGCAGGGTTTTCCCTCTCCTATGGCCTTATGCCTGCATGGCCAACCAAATGTGACCAAGCATGTGGTCATGCTTCCACAGAAGACAACATGTAGCAACCTCCTCTGAACCATGAACTGGACTTCTCACTGGGGTCACTAAAGCCATCCATTCAATACCTCTCAAAGGTGCCATATTCCATTTATACTTCTTTGTAAATTACATGGTCTTGTGATTTTCTTGTGAACTTCTGTCAGTTTGGGGGATAAGTTTTGACACAAAATGTAACATTGCTGTCTACCTTAAACCCACCCTCAAGATTTTACAGCTGCGGATGGGTTGACCTCCTCAGGGTCCTGTTCATTCTGGAAACTATTCTATTTCAAGTAGAAAACTATGCCAACTGCCAAACCTATGTTCAGTGAGGTTTAGCCCTTCTGATTTATATGATTTATTTTCCTGTTTCTACTTTAACATGTCAGATTGGATGGTGAAATGGTAAAACAGACATGTTGCAGAAAAAGGACTTATCCACCCTTTTTCCCCAAACCCTGCATCTCTCTTTCAAACAGCTTGCTTTTGATCAACGGGACTGAATCAGGTTTTGAACATTTTTTCCATTAAAATCTCACACTGAATCCATCTCCTCCCCCCACACACAAAAAAAAACCAACCCCAACCAAACAAAAAAACCCAGTCCTGTTAAACTGTAAAATCCTAACAGCTTATTGTAGCCAAGAAACAAACTATATTTCCCGGAAGTACACCTTCAGCAGTCCAAATAAGACATGATTCTGTTTGACAGGACACTTTGTGGTCAATGTTACTTAAGAGATCACGAGATCACTCCAATAACTCATTATGCTATGGTATCATGGCAATCCCCATGAGTTTCTGTATGCAGTAAAATTCTGCATAGTAAGTCTGTTAGATTTACTATACACACACTAATCCAGACTACCTCTTTGGATTTCCAAGAAGCAGGGCACTGTTTTTACCATCTTCCTCAGCTTAACCAAAACAGAACACTTCTCCTCCATCCTAAGGTAGCTTCTCAGCTCTTCACATTTTCTATTCATATGGTCTCCAAATTATAGTAATGTTGGACTAGGTACTCAGTTTCTCTCTCAATTTTTAATGGAACAATTTTACCTCATTAAGTCAAAGCTATCAGATCATCTGCAAACCAAGAGATGGATGAAAAGTGTTAACCTAATTCTGAAGCAATATTGGGAGTGTTCGAAAACTGCCAACAAATGTCCTTCTCTATTGTACCAGAATTTTATGGTGAGGAAAATAGTCAAATGTACATGACTCAAAGTCTGTATGAAATCAATCAGGCCTTGCAAGCTCATCTAGAAAAGGTAAGTATAGCCTATAATATCCAACCTGGGCAGAGCTATGAAGAACCTTAAATGCTCCGATGGAAAAAAAAGTATGTGTCAATACCAAACACTTACAAATTGCCTAAAAGAACTAGAAATAGATTTCTTGGATCTTTTTAATAATTTTTCTCTGGACTAGCTGGCTACCTATTACCTTAACCTATGTTTTATTTTTCAGGTTCATTTCATCTTTAATGATCCCTTTTCAAGCCTTTCATAGAAACTCTATTTACTGAGTATTAAGTACCACCCACTTCAATTGTTCTGTTGGATGAAGGTAAACATTTTGAAGGCTTCTTTTGCTCCTCTTTGCAATTTGTGCCCTGCTCTAACTCTGCCATTGCTCCTTACTGTTACTTTTTGCTTAACCTTGTCCTGTCTCAAATTCTCAAACCTGTCTCTTCCCCAGTGTCTCTAACATTGATCGCCTCAGCTCCTTTATTCCTTCCTCAGTCCCATCCCTTCCTCGGCCCTGGCCTGAGGCCTATCTCTTCCCTCTTCTGTTTTCAAATCCTTACAATTTGGATTCATTCCCTGGATCTTCAGGGTTTTCCAGCCTGAGCTGAGAAGCTTTGTAGTTAATTAATGCATGATCCCAACTGTACCTAAGTGCAGTAAGGCAGTGCTATGGTTTGTTTTTTATAAACTATATCAATTATGATTGTTGACCCAAATATCTGCTCTATTTTTTTAGATCTGTCTGGAAAAAACCCAGCTCTATATTAAATAGTAGTCTTTCCAATGTGTTTCATACTGTAAGTATCTGTGTCCAGACTGTCAAATTTCAAATCTTTGGTCTGTCTGCACAGCAGCTAGAAGAGTTCGTGATTGCAGCACAGTGATATGCCTGAGTTAGCTTTAATCTAGGTAATTCAGATAACAATAGCAAATGTGATAGCATGGACTTCAACACCTGAAGGTAAAAGCCTACCAGGAATACCTTTATATTCACTTAAGGGACTGAATCTTGTGCTGTACCTTCAGGGCAATTATAGCCCAAACTAGCTAGATTAAAGCCAGACAAGGTAGCTCCTTAAATTATACCTTAGAATCACAAAGCAGGCATAGCCTTAGAGATATAATTATATATTGTTATTATATCAAAGTCATAGTCGATAAACATGCATGTTTCATTATGACAGTAAAAAACAAACTAAATGTACGAAACAGGAAATGTATTCCAAGATGCTAAGCATGTGCATCTAAGGTCACATAAAACTACATTAATTTAGATTGTATTATTTGAGAAATTGTATGTGGTCATTGAATTAATGACTATTGTAATGAACCTCTATAAAGAGCCAGAATGAAGATTGCTCACACAGGCTTCACTTTGGCATTTCCTGACATGGGTTTTAACTATATAACTTCAAGGTTCTCTGAAGGCAGAAGCTAGGAGGAGCTTGCTTGCTTGCTTTTTCTCTTTCTCTCTTTCTCTCTCTCTTTCTCTCTTTCTCCCTCCCTCCCTCCCTCCCTCCCTTCCTTCCTTCCTTCCTTCCTTCCTCCCACCCTCCCTCCCTCTCTCTCCCCCCCCCTCCTTTTTTTGGTCAGAAATGGCATCCAGATAAGAAAACCCTACACTTAAAAAGAATTCTAACCGTGTTTATACAGGGAAAGACCAAACACACTCTAAAACCAGATTATTATTTTTCAGAACTTTCAGGGCTTCATACCACACAGAAGTCAGGAAGGGTTTTATCTTCCCACACACACTGAAATTTGGATTGACATTTTTTCAGTGCTCATTAGCAAAGAAAGTCAGAGAAACGTGATGAACAATATTATCTGTTATACTAATAAAGCAAGTTGAATTTTTACTTAGTGATGACAGTGTTTGGTATTTTCTACTCACCACATAAAAAAATAAATTCTTCAAAGAGACTGATTTTTTATTTTAAATTATAGGACAAAAGCTAACTGTGGTTTTATTGGCAAGGTAGTATTTGGTTCTACCTGGGCGGGGGGGGGACGACATTTGGAGTGATGGCATTTATCTTCCCAAGTAACCGTTACACATGATGGAGTCCTGCTTTCCTGGAGATGGCTGAACACCTGCCTCCCAATGGGAAGGAGTGAATGAATTCCTTGTTTTGCTTTGCTTGCATGCGCAGCTTTTGCTTTACCTATTAAACTGTCTTTATCTCAACCCACGAGTTTTCTCACTTTTACCCTTCCGATTCTCTCCCCCATCCCACTTGGGGGGGAGTGAGCGAGCAGCTGTGTGGTGCTTAATTGCCAGCTGAGGTTAAACCACGACATCTAGTCACACACTGACAATGACAATCATTGACAGATCTTCATTTCTGCTAGTTTAGGGCTTGATTCTGCAATGTTGAACACTTTTATCATTAAAGCAATGAAAACAAAAGTACAGTACTTTACAAAAGTATTCAGTTGTTAGTGATTAATAAACATTTCCAATAAAACAAAATTTATAATAAATGTGAACTTCAGACATTATACAGAGTCATAGAATCATAGAATCAGAAAATGGTTTGGGTTGGAAAAGACCTTTAAAGGTCATCTAGTCCATCCCCCTGCCGTGGGCAGGGACATATTCAACTAGATCAACTTGCTCAGAGCCCCGTCCAACCTGACTTTGAACGTTTCCAGGGATGGGGCATCCACCACCGCTCTGGGCAACCTGTGCCAGTGTTTCACCACCCTCATCATAAAAAATTTCTTCCTTATATCTAGTGTGAACTATGTCAGCAGCTGTTGTGTATAAAGGTAGTATTTGCCACTTTTCATTTCTGTAGTTTCCCAAAAGGCTTGTCATGGGAATCATACGTCACATGTCCCTATTCATAAATGAAGAAACTCATGTATGTGCAGGTATATTCCTCCACAGCTTAGTGATAAAGCCTGTCCAGTGGTTTCTCAGGCCTCTCCTTTCCCTGTTTTTCAGTTGTGTTCACACACTACCCTGTTTAACAGCCAAAGATTATGAAATATTAGGAAAGAACATTATCCCACCCTCGTTGAATATAACAGGCATTTCTTAAACCATATTCTAGCCTTTGAACCTAGTGTTAGCTGAGGAATTTGATGTACTTTGAATACTTCAAAATTTCACTGAGATTGACCCTCTGCTGTTATACAAAAACTTTCAAGAATTGTTTCCAGTCTCAGATCTTGAGCCTCCCTTTGCATGTCTATGAAGCTCCTGAGTGCATTCAACTCTGATTAATGTTGGCAAATCATAGCTTGAGCTGTCTCATATTTTAACCCCAGTTAAACAACAGTATATGAAGAAAAAGATATGCAACACCACCAGTGTCCTCACAAACTAGCAACAAAAAGCTTCATCTCTACTGAGAAGAGACAATTCCAGGGAACATTCTCAGCTGTTATTTAGACAAGTTGCTGATAAAACAGGCAACAAAGAAGCAATAGTATAAAGGTTGTCTGTGTTCACCAAAAATCAGGTTTCTAGTTAGGCTATCAGTTCGTTTCTCCTGCACTTCTGAACAGCTATTGCATTGCAATAATTTTCAAATGCTGTTAAATTGGGCTGTTTCAAGCAGTTTTAGAAATATAAAAATGCTTGTTTAGAAACACAAAAAAGTTCCTCTTTCTGATCCCCCCAAACACCCAGTCTTAACCTCACAATCTGTCATATTGACTGAATCCAGAACACATGGATAAAATATTTAATCTGTTTGAAAATGCATTAATATGAAATTAACATTTCCATAGTGACAGATGGGCTACCTAAACTTCCTTCCATGAAGAAAAGATGAGCACAATTCTGCATAGCTAGAGTGTGGCTGCACGCTAAATGAGCCTAGTAGGTGCCTTTGCAGCAGTGACATACTGGAAAGAAATATTTGGTATTTTTAGGACATGAGTTCCTGGCTCTATTAATCTGTAATGGTGGTGACCAGCTATTTTGGGTGCTTTGGTGCTGAGCCTCCATTCAAAGTATATAAATAAGGGTGACAGCAGGCACTGATTAGGAAAAAAGAGGAGCACGATCAGTGTTGCTCTAGCAACATCACTGGCTTATGAATAGTGCAGCACCAAGTAGAGTAATTCCCTCACTCTTCACATGCCCACATTCCTGGAGATGAGGGTTTTGAACACATCATAGGGAAGACAGATAGTAGAGGATCTGGTTGGTGGTGTGATTTAACTTTTATAAAAGTTTTGGTTTTTTTTTACAAGTTTATCTTTGGCAAGAAATTAAATTAGACTGTACACCATACAGCACTTGCTAAAATGTGTTTGATCCCTGGAGTATAAAGCTATGCAGTTTTGTACTGCTATATTAGGGTTTTTTTACAAAGGACCATACTCATCCTTTTGTTGGCCAGCTATAGAATTTCATAGGGGCATTGTAGACCCTACAGGATATTTTCTACATTCACAATTACAGAAGTTCCCCACACATTCTAATGGATTGCTTTCTTTATGCTCAATATGGCATTCACTGCAGTGACTCATGAATACTTTAACGCACTTAATGTAGTTAGTTCTATCTGTTGTCCCTGCAGTAAATCTGAAGGAGTCTGCAGGAAGAAGAAGGGGTGTAAATGAAAATATTTTATAATTTACATTATTTCATAATATATATAATATTTTCTATTTAAAATAAAAAACCTAATTTATTTTTAATGTGGGTTGGTTTTCTTTTTTTTTTTTTTTAAATCTACTAATCACAGAAATACGTGGGCAGGAGTAACAGCTCCCTTCTTGACAGGCTGCACATTCAAGACAGAGTAGGAAATTTGAGGCTGACTCTCTTCTCTCTCTCTCACCTGCGATAGATGTTTCAGTTTGTTTGTCCTCTTGGAAGACATTTTCCTTTCATTTCATATTTGGTTTTCTATAGCCTTTTCAATTTAATTCATTTGTGAATAATACCAGTCAGAAATCTGTTTATGCAGACACCTTCGTAGTTTCATCAAGGCAAACAAACAGTTTTTATACCTGGATGGGTAATACCTAGGTATTTAACTGTAGGTGCCTTGTGTATGCATACCAACATGTGTGAACACGTATAGTGCTGTGCATGTTACGATTCTTCAAACTTTAATTATAAACATGTTTTTACCTCACAAATATATGTTCAGATTTATTTTAAAATGTGAAATTGGACAAAATGTCATCTTTTCTTTTGGCAGATCCATATAGCTGAAATGGGAAAATTTCAGAGGATCTGAGATACTTTTTCATATATCAGCCAGCAAAGTTCCCAGTCTAATTCCTATTCAAAATTTAAGCTATTGTACAGTTATTATTTAGATGTAAGTCTGTAGACTAGGGTTATATACACTTAATACTTCTTAAGCATTCACTGAAGTTGTGAATTCAGACATTAGCTTCTCACAAGCATCCTTTGATTTAAATTTCTTAAATTCTCAATTCCGCATTTTAGTCCCAGTGTGGTGCAGGTTCCTAAAATTCACTTTTGCTCAAATTCAGACACTTAACGTTATCACAAAAACTCTGGCTAGACATTTTCACTTTAAAAACATGCTTAGGTCCTAAAAACTGTACTCCTGCAATATATCCAGAGACTCTGTCATGTTGTGGAGCAAGGTGGTTCAGATCCTGAGTTCCAGATAAGACTGTGAAGGATTGGCATACAAGTTTCCCTCTGTCTAAATCTCTAGTCCTGTAGATATGCTCACAGCGTACTTTATGTAGAATGATAGTGTTTGAGCCAATGACTCTCTAATGCAAAATTCTTCTATAGTAGTGAGAACAAGGGCTGGATTCCCCCCACTCAGGCAGGGTTCTCTTCCAGTTACAGCATTCATGCTGCTTCTTGCTAACACTCCTTCTGACTGTGAATCTTACATCCTTTACACAGTGGCTGATTAAGCAGAAGAGACAAGCAGTGTAGCACAGTCCTGAACTTAATTTAATTTGGTGTTTAGCATATTCATCTGCAGAATTTAAAGATGCCAGTTGAAACCCCTCAGACTGAAGACCAATTAGAACTCAGGTCTCCCACACTCTTGGGCCAGAAATCTAGACACTACATTAGTATGCAAGAGGAAGGCAGAACTTCCTTCTTGGCTTCGTTTGAAGACAAAACAGCAGTCTAGCTGTCTGCAAAGAAAAGAGAACAATTAGTGCCAAAGTCCATGAAGCCTACCAATAAATATAGTTTACGCAAGTATCTATCACAGAGAGATGCCAAAGGTTGAGAAAAAGAAAACTTCTTAGACATATCCTTTTCTTAAGTGATTCTTATAACCCGATAATCTCATTAATTGTCAACCTGCTCAGAGCACTGCTGTCATAAATTCCAGGGCACTGAACACTCGCTATGCACTCTGTAGTGGATATGCCCATCCTAATTTAAGCTTCTGAATTTAAATTCCCCATACTTGAACTTATAAATTTTGGGCACCATGGTAGTGCCAAAGTGCTCTTCCAGTTGCATGTCATGACATAGAGAATATTGAAATAATCCTCTGCTGACAGTTGATAACATATTTCAGCACAGCATGATTGTTTTTTATTTCAGCAGAATTTATACCAGAAAAACTTACTTACTTTTTTGTTGTTGTTGTTTCATCATTTATCTTTATTTTCATAATTAACTACTACAATTGGAAAAATCATTATTAACATCGGGAAGAAATTCTGAAATTTTCTCTGGTGCATATTTCCTCTCTCTTGTTCTCTTTAACTTCCCCTGGGCTTTACAGTGATAATGGCTTTGCCTGGTAGTGCCTAAGAACTACAAAGACAGCAACCCATGCATTAGATGTTTTTAGAAGGCCAAAGCCTTTTCTTAAGCAAATGAAAAAGGGGGGGGGGGGGGGGGGGGGGGAGAGAGAGAAAGTGACAAACAATTAGGCAGACTATGATTTAACAGGAACAGTAACAAGACCACATAATATTCTCATGAGATTCAGCAGAAAAATCTGAATTCCTTCTGAAAACACAAGGTTGTTTCAAACATGCTCACCACTAGGTAAATGCCTGGCTTCACTAAGCATGGTACAGGTCTGGGAAAGGGTGGTGGAAAGAACCTCCATTCTCTATTTCCAAAGCTATTCAGAACATGGGGTTTTTTTCAAGCTCTTCCATACTGTGGCACAGGTTGTTATTAAGAGATTATTAGCAGGACCACCTATTTTGCGATTTCTAATCTTACAATTCTTTTATTAAAACTAAGAGAATTAATTGTAAAAATGGAAGATCAAAACAAGTTAGGTATTTTATCTTTGGCAACTATGTTGTAAACAGACAGAGAAAATAAGTGAAAATTTATCAAGATTATTTATTTCTTGCATTTCTTACATGCTGTTTGAATATACAAACCTCCCAAGAAAACATGAAAACAAAAAAGATCAACAACAACTCTAGAGCCTTTAAATTATAACATCCCCTCAGTCTAATATGTTTAACCTTGCCAACTCCAGAAGGACATGTTAGGTCTCATTGGGAAGCTGCGAAATTCTTTTTCTCAAGATACTAAATTTCTATATCAAAACCTTCAAGCCCTGAAATTTTAAGCTTTAAATTGTTCATTGTTATGTAAAGAGAAAGTTGTAGCTGTTTTAAGAATGACTCTTACCTACCTGAGATTTAATGAAAGGAGAAATGACTCACTTGCAGAGAGGAGGAAACATTTCAGTGTCAAGTTGTTATCATCTTTTCAACATCGTTTATTTTGATCTGAGATTTTGAACAGTAAGTCATTGCAGAAATGAATAAATGAGTGGGAGGCCAGGTGAGCTGTTCAAAAGTGCATGAGAAAGTTACTTGAGAACCTTACATTTATTGCATCAAGACAAATGGATACTGCCTAAGAAATCAGTGGTCAATTTGTAGAAGGTTTTTTTTTTTAAAGGCTCAATTTATAATTTTTGTTTTCTGTCTGAAATGAGGCACATTTTATTCTCATTCTATTTTTTTTTTTTTTTCAAAAATTGATGCATAAATTTCTCTGAGATTAAAATTGAAAAAGAGAAGAATCTTCCGGACTGTAAAAATTAGTCATACCTTTCTGAGGAGCACCATTTTCTCAGCAGTAGGTCACAGAAGCATAGAATTTGGCTGGGCTTTCATTTGTATATTGCTCCCAGGAAAGATGGATTCATCTTGCTAAACCTGCTAGTGTTTCATGAAAATCTTACGTATATGGACAGAGATTTCTTTTAAATAGTTACATTAAACATCAGTGTGCACAAATTACAGAGAAATTAACTGGCACTCATTGGTTATTACAGAAGGTAAGGAAGGAGTGGGACATTTATCTTTTGTATGTGCCAAACATTTTCATGGAAGAATGTGTTTGTAAAGAAGGCCAAACTACATCATCACTTGTGACAGTGCAGTCTAAAGTCTTTCCATAAGATAGAACATTCAGCTTTTAAAGACACATACTATACAGCACCCAATAATGCACTTAAACTGTGAAGCTTTGTGACAAAATTGTATTGCAGAAAAGGATTGTTGTTTATTGTGTACTTACAGACACCCTTTCATGGGAGAAAACTAGTGAAGTTCATGTCCTCACTTTAAACAGTGTTTCCATGATGACGCTGAGAAGTACTCAGCTGTTTCTGAGGGTTCAAATCACCAGTGTAATTGATTTGCCAGATCTGCAAAATATCTTGTGGTAAAAATTCTTAATACTGATCTCTCAACAAAATCTAGGTCAATTTCAAATAAGCAAATCTTAAGAGAAATGAACCCAATTAATGTTGTTAACAATTAGTGTACTCTATAATGACAGATATGTATGAGAAGCTCTTGAAGAGCGATTTTATCTTGAAAGTTAAGAATTTCTTCTTAGCAAGTGAGATACCAACCAAGACTCATGGGGATACTTGTGAAAGGTACAAGCAGTTTCTATACAATGGAAATTGATTAATCAAAAACAGCATTGTACTTTATTGGATGTTCATTTTCACACAAAACAACATTATATTTCTCATTATCCAGAAAAGAAAATTAAATGCATTCTAGGAACGTCAAGGTATAATATTATATTAAATTCATTTTTATAAGACCGTTTCTATCTACTGCTCAGACTATTTATTTAATCAATTTTGCCTAATCCATCTATTTGAAGATCTGATTTGAGCACTTCTGATATTCTCATGATTATGAAGCTGTTACCAGGTTAGATAATATAAAATGTGGCAAGTAATTTCTGACGTGGGGCAACAGAGCAGAAGTACAGAGTCCAGTGTAGTTGAGGGCCCACCAGACTATCACATCAGTGCAAGAAAGTCAAATTCTTATTGTGAATTTTTGCTACTTTTTACTGCTTCAGTAGAGTCACTGAATTTTATCTGGGTTGTTCCTCCTTGATCATCTTTGCTCTGTTTCTTTTTCCTGTCATCAAAAGCACATGCACGCACATACACACACACAAAACCCATTACAAAAGGGATTGTCATCACAGTTAAGATTTCTTTCCCAATTCAGTGAGGCCCAGTCTCTTAAGTTAGATGGGTTTCATTCATTAGTGTTCTTGCTGGTCTCATTCATGCATGTATTTTTAATGTAAGGTCTAAAATTGATATGTACATCAGGAAGGGATAATGATTCCATTTTTTTGATACTAATAAAGCAGATGTCTATTGATGCAGTAAATGTGCAGTATTAAAGGTATTTTGTGATAGAAATGTATCTGAGGTTTTTGACCTACTGTACTCAAGGTCTATTGTTAGAAAAAATTTCTTTCTCTTTACTATAAAAGGAAGCTGGGAAATAAGCCTGTCATTTTAGTCTTCATTATTTCCAACTGTTTAAGCAAGTCCAGTCACATAACAGGAATGTAAATCTTGGGAAAAGAATGAAGTGGTAGTAATTAATGAGCTTGAAGTTTCCTTCACTCAGAAAAAAATGCAGTCGGCAGTAGGGAGTATATTCCCTTACACTGCTTGCCTGAATAGTGGTATTTTAAACATTTTACATATATTTGACCTTTTGGTGTTCAGTTTTAACCAAAAAAATAAAAAGAAAGTAGCTTATTTTGTTTGCATTAGGAATGCGCAGGAGACTATCTTGGCAGAGAAGCTGGCAGCCATGGATGACATACCAACCAAATTAAAGGCCAATATTGAATCAATCCATTTGTTAAACCAACAGGTAAAAATAGTGAGAAGGAGAGCAGAAAGCAGATACTGCTAGTAAAAGCAGATATTCATAATCTATTTACATGACTACATTAGAAAGCTAGTAAATATTTGTGGATATATATGAGCAAAAAAATGCAGTGTGTTGAGTCAAAAGGCAGACTGTGATGTTGATGTAATTTTTCTATTCCCTGGAAATGACTAACAAAAGAATAAAAAAAAAATAGAATTTATGACTTAACTACAAAGTACTCTTTGTATTTTGCTATAGCAATGAATTTCAAGTACTGCAGCAAGCCTCACAGTGAAACTTACCACTTCTTCTTACAAACTTTTAAATACCATATTCCCAGCTGTTGGGATCAAAAGAATATCTTGCATTTCTAATCTTAATATTTTATACTTAAAAATGCATTGATTCCCCTAAGACTACTTAAATGAATAACAAAGAGTATCCTCTGTCATCTTTTACTATTGCAGTCCATGTCAGCTTTAAACACTCACTAGTGTAACTGAGGTTTTAGAACAAAATTCGGAAATACGCAGGAAAAAAAATAAAATATAATCCTAGACAAAGCACATTTTTTGTTGTATGGAGCCACTGTCTTCCTTTGTCTAAAAAAAAGATGATAGAAGCAACCACTGATAGTGACTGATCATGAAAAGAAACCCCAGGAGCATAGACACACTATAAAAAGATCTAGGAGGAAGTCATTATGCTGTTGAGGGAATAAGAAATTTAAGTCAGAGAGTTGTGAAATGTTCTCATTATAGGTCATCTCAGTAATTATCTGACATCTACAGATGGAGTCACTTCTTAATCAAAAGAATGAATCATTACTGATATTGATTCAGACCAAGATGTTTGAAATAATGAGTCCAGTAACTCAAGTATAAATTTAGAGGTAATTTCAGCAACTTCTCTGCTAAAGTTTCAGACTAAATAATGAAATATCTTATTATATTGCATGATAATGATAAGAAAATGGCCAGAAGAGTGTGAACTAAATTGCCCCATCATAATCTGCATGTTAAGATTTAAACAAAAGAAAGAAAAAAGAGGTCACTAATGTTTACTATAGCATGGACACTATAGCTTGCTTAGTATCTACGAGAACAGAAGATTGCTTTCTCTCGAATACAATATCTCTAGCTAGCACTGCCATTGGATTTAAGAATCTGTAAGTATTTACTTTAGAAATCTTTTTTTCAACAGTTCATAATTTGACTGTGAAAATCACCTTGGATAGCATGCAATGTCTCAAAGTAGGAACAACTATAAAAAGAATTTAAGTTATACGAGTGCACTTAGACAAATATCTAGAATAAAAGTAAAAAAAGTAAACAGGGAACTGCAGTTGTTGACAGGTATACATTTTTAGACAAACACTTTGTTATTAAATTCAGTTCCTTGGGAGATGTTGATTTATTACAGTCAGAGCAGCAATGCCAAAGCCATCACTGAATGGACAAGAAGGGAGAAACAGCCTCTTGTCCCCAGAGACTGTTGCTCTAGGGCAGGGTTTCATTCTCTTTAGAGGTTGTTGGCAGTTGCTCATCATGTCCTTGTTCTGTGAATACACAGAAAACTCTTTCTTGTCTATCTGACATGTTTCATGAACCAAGAACTGATATTGGCTGAAATTCATCCTGATCTGTGGGACCAGCCCAAAACCTGGAAGGCAGGTACGTAGTAGGTCATCAAATCTAGTCCCTCACTAGTAGTGGGTGCCTGTCATTGTCAGTCACCATAGCCAACACATTTCTTTCCCATGTGAGTTCTAGTTATGAGTCCTCATATGACTATGAAGTCCAATATATGTGAGAAATGCTTCCCCACACACATGGAAATCCCCCATGAGTAGTTTCAAGCTTAATTAGGACATCATAACTCCTTTTCTAATCTTTTTTATTCTATCATCAAGTGCCAATGGATGTACCACATTTTTTTTAAGCTACACTTCTTTATTACTTAAGCTGACCACAGGCAGATTTTATTTTAGGACTGAATTCTTTCTGACATAGGGCATTTTGACTAAGAGGCAAACCTACCTTGGCCTTTACTGAAATTTGCTCCCATTGCTTTGATCCATGGTATTATTGCCCCATTGCTACCGTGTCAGGCTTGTCAGGCACTATTCTAAAAGCAGCAATGCCACTCAGCCCTGCTGATCCTAATGCTAGATACTCACTTTTCTAGAAGTTAGAAAAGTACTCATTTGTACTATATGTATAATATTGGCTAGGTTATACCATTTTTGTTATTATGCCTGCATTGTCCATTAGCATAAATTGATCTTTTAACCACAGCATTTATTTCACCATAAAAAGAACAGTTCTGTCTTCTTTCAAACAAAATTTTGCTTGACTAAGTCAGCTAAGCTCTTTTAGTCCCCTCACAGAAGACACACCCATTTCTCCAAATTAGCCCCTATTTGCTCTAGTGTGCAAAGACAATATACTTTTAAATGCAGTTTATAATTTAACTTCAGCTTTCCAGAGAAAGCTATGGGAAATCTATGGTGAAAGCTATATTATAATCAACAATCATAAATAACAAGATAAAAAATATAAGTAGGACTGTAAGCATGCATGTGTATGTCTGTACATGAGAAAATTTTTAATATTCGGAAAGATGGCAAAGAGGTGGCAAAATTGAAATAAACATATGAATGTCATATCTGTCATCTGTATTTTTAATATCATGTTTAGTCTCTCTGAGGAAAGAAAACCAGGATATCGGTTGTAAGTTAGGTGAGAAAACCATACACTGAATATTTTTACAATACATCATCCATATAATATGGCAAGAGCTTGAAAATATAGTGACCTGCAAGAAGTCCTGTTAAGTTTGAAGGAATACGTGAATTCAAGGCAGAACAGGATCCTAACACTGACAGGGAAAAGATATTGCTTTGATTTTGTAGTCTAAATCTCAGGAAAGGAAACACGTTAACAGTATGGAGAAGAGAGGAGGCGTCAAGGTCACCAGAGCCCCGTGTGGAAGCAGAGAGCTGTGCTGCTGCAGTCACATCCCCGCTGGGTGAATTCGGAGGACTGGACACTAAGAGCAAGGAAAGAGATCCCACCTTGAACAAAGCAGAGGGAGAGGTCGTCGGGTCAGAGAGGGCGGAGGCAAAGAAAACCTGCATGGGCAGGCAAAACTGTCAGCCTCCCTCCACCCTGTCACGTGAGCACCAATGGTGAAGCCTGAGACATGGCATTCAGGACGTGGTATCTTCTACTACGGGGCAAACATTGGGAGAGGCTCATTCAGAAAGGCTTCAGAGGGGCAGGATGCAGCTGCATTGCCTTCCAGCCTGCCAGAACCAAGAAGTGCCACAAAATCTTAAAAACTCTCCAGGCAAATAGATTGCAATCCGGTATGCTTGGAGTTTTTACTTTCATGTTCTCTTTACAATTCTGTTTCCAGTTTCAGGATCATGTGCATTTTAAAAGTCATGTGATCTACATGGATCTAGCATGTACACAGTGCATAGGAAAAAATAGGTACCTGCAGATGGGAAACACATACTCGCAGAAGTAAGTACATGGTATGTAACCTCTTTCTAGTTGATTTAGGAAAAATCTTTCCTTAATCAACATTCACAGCTTTGAACTTTCCCCTTTTAACACTTCCCTTTCTCCATTTTATTCAGCGGTTTCTTAGTGTACACATTCCTCTTCTGTCTGCGGGGATTTGAGTTGACATTTGTGTTGGGTATAGGTGTCAGGGTGTTTGCAGCAGGGGGGCTGCAGTGCTGGCCCCTGTGACGAAAGCCCAGGGGTTGCCTTGTGCTGGACATCTAGCCAGCTCCAATCCACCCACCGCAGGATGCAGCTGAGCCTATCAGCCAAGATGGTGGCCCCTCTGAGAAAACATATTTAAGAAAGGGCAAAAAAACACCTACAGGCAAGAGAAGGGAACGAAAAGAGTGAGGAATAGCAGAGGGAACACCAAGGTCAGAAGAGGAGGAGTAGAAGGAGGTGTTCCATAGTGGAGCCGATATTTATACTACAGCCCATGGAGGACCCCATGCTAGAGCAGGTGTTTATTCCTGAAGAGCTGCGGCTGATGGAGAACCCACTCTGGAGCAGAGGAAAAGTGAAAACAAAGGAGCAGCAGAGATGAAGTGTTATGGACTGACGGCAACTCCCCATTTCCCACTCCCCCTGTGCCACTCAGTATAAAGTAGAGGAGTCTGAAGTGAAGCTGAGGCTGGGAAAGTGGGAGGAAAGATATGGTTTTCATGTTTGTCTTTTTGTTTCTCACTACTCAAATCTATTTTAATTGGCAATAAATTAATTTTCCCTAGGTCAAGTCTGGTTTGCCCACAATGGTATTTGGTAAGTGATCTCCCTGTCTTTATCTTGATCCATGAGCTTTCTTATTCCTGTTTTTTCCTATTTTCTCCTACCTGTCCCACTGAGTGGGGGAGCGAGGAAGCAGCTGGGTGGGAGTCTGTCTGTTAGCCAGATTGGTTAAGAATCCCAGTCAGGACTGTTTCACAGCCTTTTATTACAGTATTGCTCTTTGCATAGCATAATAAAATATTCATTGGGACAAAGACAGAAGAGTGGTGATGTAGCCCAATATTTAGGGTACTTACTGAAACAAAGAAGAGGCAGAGAACTACCCTTCCTTATCTCTTATTTCATTATGACTGCAGCACTGACCTGGGATCAGAGTCCTCAAAAAGACAAGTTAATCAATTGAAAGTGTCCTATATCGCAGCTGTGTTTTTTCATCACTAAAATATTAGGTAAGATGGTCAATTTCTGCAGCACTACCTCCTTGATGCCCAAGGAGTAATATAACCTCTGTTTCAGAGCCTATCTCCCAGAGATCATTCATAGCATCATAGCAAGTATGGGATAAAATCCTTCAGAGGGAAAGTGTTAAAACCTCACCCGGCCCCTTACCATTCTCGATGATGAGCGCCCATATTGCACCGTGCATATACCATGAGAGAAATATAGCATGAGAGGGTAATGACATCCTTCTGGAATGACCTCCAGTTCTCATCACTGCACCATTGTTCCAGTGAAGGTAACGATCCAAGCTCAAGCCCAAAAGCCCTTATACTGTGTCTCACTATCAGAACTCCTTAGTGTACACATATGTGTACATAAGCATATATATATTGCATATATGTCCCCACCATCTGTTATATGTAAAGTGAGGAATTTTAAAATCAAGGACAATGGAGAGATTTGATGTGTTAAGAGATTATGCTTTAATAACTAAATTGCAGTTCCAAATAATTTTAGCTTCACATGGAGTTGGGTATTTATTGTCATTTTTCACATCACTAGAAATGCAAAAGCCAGGCTAGTTTGGAGACGATTTGAAAATTAATTGTTGTGTCTTTAAAATTAACTTTTCTTCTGCAAGTGTTCCTAAGGTCCTGTTGATAACAGCAGTGTTTTTACACACAAAACCAGAGTGAAATAGATCTGGTTTGGGTTTACTTTTGAACATTCTGGCTTTATGCTTTCTGATAAAAAACTGTAATTATAACACCAGACTGAAGAGTAAGTGTCTTGTTTTGTCTTCCGACTCTGTTCAGGCAAACTCCCACTGGCCTCTGACTGTACAGAGAGTGATCTTGATTGTTGTGGGTATTTTTGTGAGTGATATTTTTGTGACTGTGCATTTGGTGTTCTGTCTTCCCACTTTAAGAATGACCTCTTCCATGATGAGTAATCTCATATATTTGAGGTTTTACAGTACCAGGAAACAGCAGGTGATTTAGAATAAAAAGATGCATAAGCAGGGATGTTTCCAGGATCTGTCTAGAACTATTTTTTTTTCTAACACAGTTATTTAATTTCTCAAGTTTTGAGGTCTAGAGAAATGCAAGGAAGTAACATCTATGCCTAAGAAGTTTTCTTGACAAAAGTAGATGGCGTTATGCATATATTTAAATATAGAAGTCACCTTCAATAGAAAAAGTTTATTATGACCTTATTTGTTTGTGTGAAGAAAAAGAAAAAAAAAAAAAAACAGAAAAAGAAAGACTATTTCTTAAGTTAGAATGTTTGGATTGTTTGTTAAAAATTCTTCTTAGTAATGATTGTGTATTAAATTGTGATAACAGCTTAACTGTGGTGATATCATGGTAAGTGCTAATTTAAGTTTGTCAGAAGTTATTTCTGCAGCCAGTAAGAACCATGCCCAAGGTATTGACCAATATGGTTAAAAAATGTGTAGAAGGTGTAAAATGTACGAAGTGCATGCTTAAGGAAGCAGGCCTCTGCTTTTTCAGAGTGATATTTCCAGAAGCGATGACACTGGTTTTGCAAGAAAGTGTTAAGCTATATCAAGTAAATAACTGTTTTGATTTTAGCAATGAAGAACAAACCTGTGACTTTGTGCAATCATTTTAGCGTGACTGGTGAGAAACGAACCTAGGAAAAATAATAAGTATCAATCTGATCTGACAGTCAACACAATATAGCTTTCTGATTATATTTTGTCTAGATATAGTTTAGCTAATCATACTAAAATCCTTACTGGAAGGTAGTCACGTGCATCTGCAGCTCATGTATCAGAAATGTAGGTGTCTACAAAGTGTGAAGGGACTTTGTGATAATGGTCAGACAGTGTTGCCTAAGAGGTGAACTAAATTACCCTCTGGGAATTGGCTGATGTAGTTGCCAAGTCACTCTCCATCATATAGGAAAAGTCATGGCAGTTAGGCAAAGTCCCCAGTGACTGGAGCAAAGGGAAACATCATTTTTAAAAAGGGTAAAAGGGTCAGCCTTACCCTTATGCCTGGTAAGATCATGGAACAGATCCTCCTGGAAGCTGTGTCAAGACATATGAACGACAGGGAGGTGATTAGAGGCAGCCAACATGGCTTCACCAAGGGCAAATTGTGCCTGAATAATCTGTTGGCCTTCTATGATGGAGTGACTGCATCAGTGGACAAGGTAAAAGCTATGGATGTCATTTATCTGGACTTCTGTAAGGCCTTTGATACGGTCCCCCACAACATTCTTGGTGCTAAATTGGAGAGATATGGATTTGATGGATGGACTGTTAGATGGTTAAGGAATTAACCGAATGGCCACATCCAGAGATTTACAGTCAATGGCTCAGTATCCAAGTGGAAACCAGTGATGAGTGGTGTCCCTTAAGGGTCTGTACTGAGACCAATACTATTTAATACCTTCATCAATGACATAGATAATGGGACTGAGTGCACGCTCAGCATGTTTGCAGATGACACCAAGTTGAGTGGTGCAGTTGATACATTTGAGGGACAGGATGCCATCCAGAGGGACCTGGACAGGCTTGAGGAGTGAGCCCATGTGAACCTCATGAAGTTCAACAAGGCCAAGTGCAAGGTCCTGCACCCAGGTCGGGGAAATCCTCAATATCAACACAGGATGGGGGTTGAATTGATTGAGAGCAGCTCTGCACAGAAGGACTTGGTGATACTGGTGGATGAAAAATTGGACATAAACCAGCAATGCGCGCTTGCAGCCCAGAAAGCCAGTTGTATCCTGGACTGCATAAAGAGAAGTGTGGCCAGCAGGTTGAGGGAGGTGATTCTCCCATCTCTCATGAGTACATACCTGGAGTATTGCATCCAGTTCTGGGGTCCCCAGCACAAAAAAGACATGGACCTGTTGGAGTGGGTCCAGAAGAGGGCAATGAAAATGATCAGAGGGCTGGAACACCTCTACCATGAAGAAAGGCTGAGAGAGTTGGGGTTCTTCAGCCTGGAGGAGAGAAGGCTTTGGGGAGACCTTACTGCAGCCTTCCAGTACATAAAGGGGGCTTATAAGAAAGACAGAGAGAGACGTTATACCAGGGCCTGTAGTGACAGGACAAGGGGCAATGGTTTTATACTGAAAGAGGGTAGGTTTAGATTGGACATAAGGAAGAAATTTTTTACACTGAGGGTGGTGAGACACTGGGACAGGTTGCCCGGAGAAGTTGTGGATACCCCATCAAAGTCAGGTTGGACGGCCTTTGAGCAACCTGATCTAGTGAAAGATGTCCCTGCCCACAGCAGGGGGATTGGACTAAATGATCTTTAAAGTTCCCTTCCAACCCAAACCATTCTATGATTCTATGATTCTGACTCTATGATATTTTACTGGGACTTCTTTTTGGTTAGCCCACCAGTAGATGAAATCCAAAACTAGATTACATCCAGCACCCTCAGAGAACAGACTGACCAGAAGTCATAGATCAAGGTGGAGGCCACACTACAGTCCAGTGAGACATGGACTTAATCACATTCTATAAACCCATGCATCTTAGAGTATTCAATTACCAGAACACCTCAAAAATTCTCTTGAAAGTCTGAAACAGGGGGTGTTGTTAGGTTTTATCCAACCAGCCAGCTCAATCTTTGGGAAGGGAACTTGTGGACGCCATGGAGCCATGTTATTTCTGTCCAAAAGGCACTGCAGCAATGATGAGCTTTGGCAGCACTAAGGTTTATTCATGTTCTCAGAAGCGATTGCCGCATTTTTATTTAGAGACCTAGTGTTTAGGAAGAGTTACAGTGTCCAAAAAACTAGTATGTGATGATGATCTCTCAGCTAGAATTTGGGCTGCTGAGGAGGTTTCAGAGAGCAGGAGTCCTTGCATTTTGACACTGGCCTTTCAGAAACTGTGCAGCAACAGCAAGATGTGTCAGATACAGCAGAAGTAGTAATTTCAGGATGAAGGACAATTTCTTGCATTTTTGAGGCAGACCATACTAATAACCCATTATGACAGAATAATAAAAAGGCCAATCCTTTCGGGCTAACGAGGTCTTGGAATTACTCAGGGTGAAGTCCAGCAACATTGTCAGCTTGGTATTTGCTAGTGTGTCCCTTACATTTACTCCACTTAAGTGTTGTTGGTTTTTTTTTTAAAGGTACTTTCAACCTCTTTTTGCCACGTGTAACAGTAGGAGTATATGCAATAATTTTAGAAATATTTTTAAAGTAGAAATATTAGTGTTTAAAATAAAATAAAAACACTATTAGCTAATACATAATAAATCCACAAACTATTATGTTGTCTCTTCTTCATGGCCGTTTAATTTTGTATGCACATAACCAATGTTTTACTAACAGTACCAAGGGTTTCATATGTAAGACATTATTCACAGTATGTTTCCTGTTATTTTGCATAGCATTATTCTTTGTGAAAATAATGTTTTGGCCTCAGGAGAAATATTGGAATTGAATGCACAGCAATATGCTTTTGGTATGGGGCCATGGTACTATGACTTAACTTTTTTCTTTTTTTTTTCCTTCGAATTACCTCAGCAATCAAGACAACAGAACCAGGTTACAAGACGTAAAAAGGTGGTAAAAGAAGGATATAATTTCACTGTTTAATTTGCAAATAAAATTTGCTAAGTGAAATGAGAGAGGAAACTGCCCCTTTCTGACCAGCATGGTTACGTGCGCATTCTATAAATGCGTCTGGAAATGGGATTACATAGCTTTAATTTATGTATTTATTTTTGGAAATAGGTGGGCTGAGCCAAAATTATTGCTATTAAGTTGATTGAAATGTTGAGGATTAGCACAAGGAATAAAAATTAAACTAATTTAAACTATATGCTGTATTTTTTGCCAACAGACTATGTCATGTCATTGCAAAGGCGTGATTCATCGTGTTCTATTCCAGTTTCCTCATGTAGCAAAATGGATCATAATTAGCACTAATGACAATGTTAAATCCAGTAATTTGAGTGACTGCTAATAAAAAGTATCCAACCCACAGAAATCTATACCATTACCTTTTAAAGATTATATATATTAGTCTCATCTATAATACGAGCAAACAAGCAAAGTTTCACCTTAAATTGAGCTGAAAAAAGACGTGCCACGGAAGTCTTAAAACAAGAAAATGTTTTTTAGAAATGAAATCCTTCCACATGCAATATTTCAGTTGTGAGAGCTCAAAGCATCTTCTGTGGAATACTGAATGTCCCAAATAATTTTATATGAACCTCCATGCATTCCCGTCCTTGACGCTTAAGCACATCACCATGTTATTATTTACTTTGTGGAAGCCACACTCAGACAAGCAGAAATCATCCCCAGTGAAGTTAATGGGAATTATTCACATATGTCAGTATTCAGCCTGAGTAGAATGCAAATACTTACTAAACATATAAATGTTTTAGACTACCATTCTGCTAATGTTGATATATTCCTAAGCATACTAAATACGGTTTTCAGTATTTTTTTACAACTTAAATATCCCTGAGGAGGCCTAGTTTTCCAGTTTATATGTTTGGGGTTTTTAAATTCATTCACTACCAGGAAAGGAAGTCAAGTTCACACCTCTGGTCACACCACAAGCTTCTGCTTCCTTACACAATTGATGTAGTAGATGAAGCAGAAATGAAGGTTTCTGCAGCTCCTTTCATCCCACTAGTAAATGACCAACCATCTTCTGGAAAGCCACCTTGAGTTTGCAGTCATTTAATCATGAGATCTTCTTGCTCAGAATGCCAGATAGTAACAGTTGCATCTTTATGGACTCTGAGAGAAGGTCAGCCCTTCACTAGAAAATACACCAAGAACAGTGCTAATTTTACTTATACGTCAGAAAACCACTTGAAAAGAAAAAAACTTTCGGTACAATTAATTTGGAAGCATAAGCTCTATGTCCTATTACCAATCTTAGAAACCAAACAATCCCATGCTTCTGGGGTTTCTTCAGTCAAACTCTGCGTTCATTTTGTCCTTGATGTGGAAAAGATCACTCTGATATTTCCCCCCAAAGTCTATGTATTGGACTTTAGAGCATTTTCAAATTGGCTACAGAGCTTACGATGTATCGTTGTATGGCACATTGATTAAACACATCCATCTCAGAAGCAAAATCACTTCATGCCGTAATTGTGAAGCAGCATACTGGATATTCACAGGGAAGTTTGGAAGCTGTAATAGGCAACAGTCAGTTCCTTTTGGTAACTAAATAAGGAGATTCTAAGCATTTGGGAGTTGTATAAATATGTCTTCATAGGAAAAAGTGGAAAAGATTCCTATGAAATCAGTTCTGAAATAGCTATTTTTGAGAAGCAAAAGTAAGAAATAATATATAGTCATCTGCAAGTTATTGCAAAAAGCTTTAACTATATGGGATAAATAATATCTATTTTTTAACGCATCAGAACTAAAATTGCCTTGCAGTGGACTTGACTGTAAGCAGCGAAAACCTTTTGGTCAGGCACAATTTTCCTCTTTCAGATAACTCTGCCTGCCTTTTTGCTTGGACCATCATTTATGTGTGCAAATATAAGATGCTTCAGAAGCTGATTGCCAGAGTCACTGAAAACTAATTGCTTCACCTTAACTTGGTTTGACTGAGGAGCAATTCACACTTCCAAAACTTGAATTTTTATATAGTAGAATTTGCAACACTGTTTTGAAATTGCTCCTAGAAAAGCAAAGGCTGGGTTAAGGCATACAAACTGCTTGAACCTTGCAGCTCTTTCAAAGTGAGTTGCATTCTTTCTCATGTGGTTCCACAGGAATATGTGGTATCAACTATGTCTAATTCATGTTTATTTTCAGTATACATCTCTAGACAATGAATAACCTGCCCAGGCAAAACCACAATTTCAAACTCAAAATCAGCATCGACAGTCTGAACTGCAGGTAGTTGTAATCAGAATATGTACCTTTGAGCTCAATACAAAGAAAAACAAGGGCAAAAGGATATTAACTTGCTTAAGACTTTGTCTTCTAATCACAACTTTGTCACACATATCCTGCATTTGTACAATAGCCAAAAAGGTCCCTCAAGGGGGAAAATGGAACTTCTAATAAGGAGGAATGTGGAACAACCAAGGATAAACAAACAAATCAGACTGGATAAAAAGTGTTGGAGAACTTTCTGCACAGCTAGAGGAAAGCACAGATTATTGGAAAGTTAAAGTGAATGAGCTTAGATGTGAAATATACCACACTCATTTAACTTCAACGAAAAATAGGGAATGATTTGGCAAAGGCTGTAAAACCAAGAAGAAAGTTTTGCTTTGCTTCATTTTTTTCCTATTTTACTAGTCTTTGGTTTCTAGTTAATCCATTCGGTATTAAGTTCCTAAATTATTGCCTTGTACCTTTTTAATACCAAAGAATAAAAGTATGTTAGAGAGGTTTTTTTACATCCCGTATCATACGCCTTAAGTATTTGTTCAAGAAATATCTAAAAAAGCTTTGAAATGACTAAAATGAATCCCATATGGCTTGTTTAAATACACTAAAAGAGAACTTTTTTCCTTAATCTAAGAGAACATCTGTACTTTATAATGTTTTTTTTGTGTGTGTGATATCAGGCTGTTTTTCATACGAAATTGTTAGTCCAGCATTATATTATATATTCTTTAACTGTAGTAGTGCATTTCAAATTATTTTGTTAAAATTAGCCTAAAATTAATGGCTTTCTTTTTGTTCTTTTAATGTTTGTGCTTAATTTTTTCCAATAATACTTGAAGATCAGCATGCATTAATAGCTGCGGGGCATAAAGAGACTAGAGGAAATTAGCTGTCACCCACAGCCAGTGATTCTGTGTTCTTATAAACATAAAGGACTAAATTGTCTTTCATGTTGACCATGCATGCAGATCATGTCATTTTCATTAAAAATTAGACATCATGCATATATAGTACAATTGTTGATGGAGATGTTTGAATTAATACGGTTTTAAAACAAAGACTAAACTCCTTTTGTTTTTTTCCTAATCAAGTTTGGATTTTATTATTGAAATATGCAGTCGTATATGAATCTTAAATTGAATATTCAGATAATTATTTTTTCATATATTTTCTATATTTCTGTAAATATTTTAGTGTTCTATGTTCATAGCATGAAGTAAGTAATTTATAAACTGATAGAAGCTGATTTTAATAAACTTTCTATTACATGTATTTACTTTAGGTTTATTTGTTACAGTCTGAGTTTTGGCCTTAGATTGATAATCAAATGTCAATTAAGTGCTTACTAGTATAGATATATTAATAAGTTACTGTAATCAGCCATAATTGGCTTAAGCATTCAAGTAAGTTCTATATGATTATTTTGCTTTGTATCAAACTGTAGCATGATTATATCTTTGTCTACACAACACTAACGGGATTGCACAATCTAATACAGAATGTCCTCCAGCTCTGCTGTCTTCTGCTGATATTGTCACTTTACTTTGTGTCATCCCTCCCCTAGTGTTTTCTCTGCCCAGCAGCTGATTACTTTGCTGGTAGTTGGTCCTTTAGAAACATCTTGTCCAAATTATCATCCTCGTTCTCTTGTGTCTGTCTAAAAAACATTTTTTACACCTCAAGGCATTAAGACATGCTCTCAGTGATCAAACATTCTTACCATAGCACGAGGAACACTATATTAGCTGGATTAAAAAAAAAAAAAGAAAAACCACACGCAGTCCTCAGTACTGACCTTTTTGTTTCACTGTCCATCTTTCACAGTGTAATTTAACTACAGATCTTATTTAAATCTAAGTGAAGTTTTAGCTTTTATAACTATAGAACTGCTCCAACATTGCCAGGACTCATAAATGATTAAGCCATTCTGTTTCATACAGAGCTCTGCAATATTCTTGATTACATCCTGCCTTGAGGTTTTGTCAGTCACCACTCAAGCAACATAGATATGCATTTACAGAACTATTTTGGGAGGACAGAGTGATTTGGAGCTTATATGGCAATGCATTTACTCACACCATTGCATCTATTGTAAACTTCCTTTCCAAACTACACCATGCATCTGCTTGTTCTTAACACTTTAACAGATGATAGGATAATCTTTCATTAAAAAAGGTTACAGTTAGCGCAAAGTCCCCCATAAAGAGACACATTTTTTACATAAATGACCAATGCATCTACTTAGCTAGTTAAACACAGTTAGGAATTTTTTAAATGTTTTCTAAGGCAAAGGTTGTCCGTTCCTACACTAGCCCTTTTAGCTTCTAGATTCCCAATAGGGTTTAATCAATGTCCATCATCTTTACAAGTGGTACTTGAAGCAGCTGTTGACTTTTACTCAGTAGCATGGAGGTCACCAGACAGCCTAAGGAACTCTCCACCTGACATCTGTACTTGCTCTGACTGTTTTCTAGAGGCAGAAGTTGACTAACTGGCTGTCTTCATCAAAGCCAAATTACAGAGCCTTATTTGGCTCTATCACTTGCCTTGGCAAAAGTTATTGTACAAGAAGAAACAATTATATACATTTGCATTGTAATGAGATATCGTAACCTAAAACATTTAACATAACAATAAACTAAAACCTTTATTTTTCACTCTATAGAGCACTTTTCAAATAATTATTAGCTGCTTGTGTAAATAAAGACTGACATATTTCACAGTTCATACGTGACAAAAAGGCAGCTCGATTACTAGCTTTCTAACCTACTGAGGGTAGCATCCTGTCTGAATACTTATTACTGGCTGGCTCTGCCTCCTTTCCAGGCACTTAAGAACAGTCTTCTAAATCTTCAAAAGGGTATGGTTCAGTTTCTTTTAATGTTGTTTATACATATTCAGGAGTTGGAAGAAAATCAGGTACCTTTTTTTTTTTACTGTATAGAAAGCTACCTAACCCTTGACCTAAAATCCACAGTTCTTTCTGGGGGGAAGGTGAGTGGGTAGGTACAAAATATTCCTTCAAGTGTGAATACTCAAGTAGCAAATACTAGTAGCATAACAGAGTTCTAACAATTACACAGTGGTTAAAGTACTGCCAATGTTTTTGTGTGATTCAGACTGAATTCCTAGTGTATCTTCAAGACTAATCTTTGAGACGTACAAGTTCTGTTGTTATAAAATGACCGGTGTTCATCAATCAATCCATACTATGAAGCATCGATGCCAATAAGGAAACGTTTCAGTATTTGCAACTGTTTCATAATGAGTTTTCAATTTTAAGATCATTTTGATACATTAATAACTTTTAAGTGTGAAAATGGGAGGTGTAACATTCTAATCAAATTAGTACCTAATGATTGCACTGAAATCAATTTATATTTGGCAGTTCAGAGAAGACTGTTAGAAAAGATTCTGATAAGATGACCTGCACATAAACAGACACTCATCAAGTTTTAATTAACAAAGTAATGGGAAAAAAGAAACCTTTAATATGTCAAATTATTTTCTTTTCTGAGGAATCTTTGAGAAGATGTGAAAAATGGTGGAGAAAACAAATGAAATGTATGAGAAAAACTATGTATGATTAGAAATAACAGTTTTAGCAAAACATATTCTGTTGCAATACTGGAAAGTATTTTCACTGGGAACCGAAGATACTGTAAGTCTGAGGTTAGTCTAAGATATTCAGAATAGTGAACTGCAAACAGCCCTGTACCGTGAAACTGCTATCATTAAGATCTGGCATATCTCAAACCCAGTTAAGAGTATTACCGGCAAACGTACTAAAGGGCAAATTGTCTAAACATGGAATCCATTTAATCTCCACTGGTGATAAACAATATGTTCATAATTTCTTTTCCTTTCTCCTTTCGGGGGGGGGGGGGGCGGGGGGGGGAAGTGCCAAATTCATATTCCTTTGTGTCTGGGAATTAGCTATCAGATAAAAATCAGAGGTCTGCCTCTGAGTGATCCCCTCTACAATTGAATACTTTCTTTCATTGGGCTTGGCCAGTTATGAAGCTGGAGGTGACTCTGTCAGGAAGAGAGAGAAATATCCACTAATATTTTAAAACTACAGAACTCAGCTGTTTTTCTCCAAAGCATTTTGTGTGACATTGGCTATCTGAGGTCTTTGACTGCTTAATGGATTACTTTCAGCACCAAGGTATTTATTTATAAAACATATTCTGGAAATGCTTATGATCCTAGATTAGAAAATAGTTCTAACTAAAATTTTGCAGTGCAAGAAATTATTACAAATAAACTTTGGAAAAATGTTTGGAATCACGGAGAAGTAAGGGAACTCTGAAAGTGATAATCATGAGAGATACTGTGAGGAGCTCTGTTATTGCTATTATTAGGAAATCCTCCCTTATATTTCAAATTTGTCTTATATCCACTGAAAAGGATATTTTTTTCTCCTGTTTTCTCTCTGAGGAATAAAGACTGACCCATCATAAACGTCTATTACTAGGGCTACTTGATACTTCCATTTTCCACCTGTACAACCCTGACAATCTTGAACTGCTTGGATATCAGTCTAATAGTTCTGCTGTTTCTGAAAAATATGTTATTTCACCCATGTTAAAAAATTATAGGGAAGTTTCTATTTTGACACTTTTCTTGCTTTAGCACAAAGACATTGCATTTGCTAGGAAGGCACTATCATATCACAGATTTAAATATTACTGTCTTTAGAAAAATCTTCCCAAATTTCAAAAATTTAGAAATGTCTGAAAAATTGGCATGCACTGTGTCATAGGTGAAAAAATAGTTAAAACTGGATGTTAACAGGTGGCAGACAGTTGGATGTATGGGGGCAGGGGGGAAGCAGAGAATGCCTCAAACTGAACTTTTGCACTTTTGCAGATATTTGCCACTCAGTAGCTGCAACTAGTAAGGGGTGATCATAAACTTTGAAAACAGCTCACCTTACTAAGCAAAAGCAGCACATCCTGAATCATCCAATTAATAGACATGAAACAGAACCACCCATTAGGAGGCTGATCATGCATTGCATTTCTGCATGTAAACTATTTAACCCAGAAAACCTATGGCCTAGCGATCAAAAAGATGGCTTCCCAAAAGGAAGAACTGGTTGCGGAAAGAAGAAGGGGGCCTGGAAAGAAGAAGGTGAAGGTCCTGGCAGGAGGAAAGTTCCTGGAAGTTGAGTAAGTTCCTGGACATCAGGGAGATGCATGGAGATAAATGTCAGAGGATGCCCAAAGACCTTGACTGGTGACATCCAAGGTTGGTATGGCAAGCAGCTTCAGAGCAGGAACTGACACAACCAGCAGCTACCTCCTTGTGGGGTCGGGAAGTCAAGACCTTGGGAATGTAATGGAGGCAGAGCGTGCAAGCAAGCGTGTAAGACTATCAAATGCTGTAACAGCTCTAATCTCTTTGGTTCTTAAATAAACCCCAGTAACTCCAGTAAGAAAGGAAGGAAGTGTTTACCTCTTGGCATTAGTAACCAAATACTGCCTTGATGAGTTTGGTGTTGGCCCTGCCTCTCTCATAGAGTTGCTATGCAATGTTAGACAAGTTAATTAAACCAAGTTTTCAAAAGGTAATCCAAAGTTATGTGTTTTTCACTTTGGGGATGAAAACCCTTGGTATGTGATCTACAGGACTGATTAACTGGTGGGCCTGTGTATCATATATATAAAGAGCAATGTAATAGTAAAGGGCCTCAAAAATCAGATTCTGAGGTCTCAAACTGGTCTTCTAAAATTAGTGTCTATTTCTGACTTTAATCTCTCTTGCTCAAATTTTCAGAGATTTTGACATATCTATCTTCAACCAAAATAAATGAAGCCATCCTATACTGAAATTCCTTAATAGTAAAACAGCTCATCACTTCTGATCGCAGGAAACACATTAGCTAACATTTTGAATTACGTATATACAATATTAATGAGTGGCCACAGAAAAATCGCTATGGAACTTAACGTTTGTGTCCTCAGAACAGAATTTGGGCAGTGTACATTCAGTAAGGTCGATGGTCAAACAATAGCAATGAGCGTACAAATGATGAAGAGGTTCATTGCCAAGGATCATCTTGGACAACGGATAAAATGAGGCCACTGAGGGTGGGTATGTATGGGATCCTATCATTCAGGTTTGCATGTTATCGTACCAATGCACAAGTTACCTAACTCTTACATTTCCTAAATTTTGAGTACTTTATTTTTCAAGCTGAGTAACATTCTTTTAACATAAACCTTGTATGTCATATAAATTTTGTTTGTAAAGGTTTTCAGTTTCAAAGTTGTATGATGGACATTTCATTGCATACTCCTGTAAACAGTATTCATGCTTTTGTTAATGCTCAGGGGTTACCACTTTACATTAAATGAGCATTAAATGACACCCCTATACACAGCTTAGAAGTTTATCTCCCTCCTTAGATTAATGGGTACCTTGGTTGTTCTTGCTTTTCTCCTGTTAGATCTTCGAGTCTTTCCACTTGTGGATAAATGTACGCTTATTGCTGCATCTGTGCCAGATGAGAAAGGTTATAACCTTATTGTGTATTTATGACTCCCCTATAGCTTACCACTCATTCTACTGCCTGCTCCACTGTTCTTATAATAGTTTACTAATCCATTTAAATCAAAATGTTCTAGATTAACTGAATAATTTAGATTATTTAACCAGCTGAATTTTGACTGAAATGGGTGGAGGAAATGTGTGAGTATCTCTGTGAGTATTTTGTCTGGTACAGCAGGAAAGATGTTAAGGGAGGCAGGCCTGATGGCAGGCCAGAGCAGTACTTCTTCCAATAACACAGCAGCAGCAGAAAGATTGTGTCGTGCCTACAGACTTGGACTAAAAATTAAATTAGATTTAGACCTCCTTAGACTGTGGCTGTGTAGGACATTAAAATAATTTACATGCAGTGAAAAAACTGGAAGCTGAAGATTGGCTGAAAGTGATCCTCACATTCACCTCTGTCTCCTACATCTGGCTAATGTCTTTCAAGAACATAAGGAGCCCTTTAGATGGTTGGGTCTGCAGGTCTGACATGGGCAGATCCCCTCTCTGCAGGCACAGCAGTAGGTAACAAGTCTCTTCAGTGCTTCAGAGCAAGGAATGTATTACAGTCTGCACTCTACAATGCTCTAAGACTCATGAGCAGAAGTTGTCTTAGTGACTGGAGGTATTGCAATTCTAGAGGTTACACAGCTTAAGCAGCTGCCTAAAATAGCTTTTGTTTGATCTGAACCCCACTATGTCACCAACTGAGTATACAATCACTAGATCCCACTGAACTATACTTCTGAGAGGAAACAAGATGTCATGACAGTAACTCAAAATCATGAGATTATATATGAAGAATATTGTATCAAAAGCCTGCCTTTTGGCAGGTCTGGTGACCTTTATCAAGACTTTTTGTTAATACTCCGTATTTGTAGCCCTTGGAATTGTGAACTAAAGCTTAAAAAATAGGACCAAAAATAAACCTTAAAGGTTGAAAAAATCCCCATAGAGCCAAGAGCTAGGGAGAAGTTATCATCTCAACTCATATGATTTCCATAGCTAATCCTTCTCAGGTGGTTCTGTCTGAGGTCCTTCCTTGCCTTCCATTTGCTCTATCCAAGTACAGGAAGAGATCTGGCCATGTGAAAGTGCAGCAAAATACTCACACAACTTAATAGGGCTTGGCAGAGTAATGAGGACTGATCCATTAAACCAAAACGTACAGGTCAAGTTTGACCCTTCTTCTTATTTTAGATGAAGTGAAAGACCATTAAAAGTTCTCAGGTGAGAGAAGGCTTCTGTCCCTATTTAGTTATGGTACTATAACCAAAAGAAAGAAAAAAGAAAAACAAAATCCTCTCCAAACTGTAAGACTGGAAGCTTCTGTAAACTAACAGCCTAGCTTGGAGGAATAGTTCCCGAAAGGGAAAAGGAAATTCAGTGTTCTTTCTCATATAATCCTTAGCCTTCCCTGCCGAGACTTCCACTACAGTGCCCACTATCACCCCTTGTGATACTGCTACTTATAAGACAAGTCACTCAACAGTCATCAGAGGGTAATTATTCTCATGTACACATGACAGATCTGAACTGGCAGCCATGACATGAAATGCACTATCTTGTGTCACCAATCCCCCAAGCAGGTCATTTCTCACTACAAACCAATGATACTATTAAAGAAAGAAAGAAAAAAAAAAAAGTTTTATGTATTATTTTGTCTTTTTTTTCTGAAAAACAGATTTCAGCACTTGGGTTACAAACCTCTGGAATGTGAGTTTATCATATGCAGAAACCACTACTACCTCTCTTCTAGTTAGGTTACCGCTTTTTTTTTTAATCTTTTGCAATCACTGGGAAAGTGTTTATGACCATTTGCTTCAAAAGCATAGTGTCACATAGCAGTCATTCTTTTCATCAAATTAATTTATATTGCCCTGCACCTTGGGCATAATCCATGGGACTCACTTACACCCAGCTGGCCTGATAACACTGAAAAATTTTGAAATATTTCAGATTTTGTTAACTACTTGTTTTGAAGGCCAGTCCATACTGCCTCTGTTAATCTGCACCAGAGACAAAACGATTTATTATTGCAACACACCAGATCACAGAGCACATGAGATATTTCAGGCTATATACTCTTAGTTCTTGCAGAAGTATTCTTTGCAATTTATGAAAGGAAATCCAATTATCTAAAATCTAATTATTTTGTACGTGGAATTCGGCATAACTTCCCTTCCCTTGCCGTTTATTTGGCTGGGAGATGCGTTTATTTTCTCTAGAGAATTTTTATTTTTAACAGTTAGCATTTCTGAAACAAAAAATACAACTTGGCATACCTCTTTTCCCATCTCTTTATGGTAATTATAGCTAATGAAACTGTTGGGTTCTACTGTTTTTTGGTTTTTTTTTTTTTTAACTTGTGTGGCCTACTGGAAAATAAGAGTTTATGTTACTCCAAAAATGTCATTTCACTGTTTTGATTGGTTCAGAATTATATTTTTTTTTTCCAGACGTAATAAGAAAATTCAGCCCAAAACCATGTTAATAATTATAGTAATAACCAAAAAAGAAAACTGCTTTACTTCAGCATTAAAATTCATCTTCAGCTGCTTTGTTCTGTAATAACTAGGTCATCAGTTTAGGTGCTCCTGCTTAAAATGCATTTAGCATCCATATGTATTCCCTCACCTAGAGGCTTGATATTTTTAATGAGATTATATCAAGGAATGTGAAGACTGGAGAGTGGTAACATCATTTTAGTGTGTAATTCCCAGAACTCTGATCCATTTCAGGGAGGCAATTAAGACTGCTGACTACAATAAACGATACTAAGAGATTATAGAGTTTTTTTCTGCATGAATGCATAGTTTAAAAAATAATTTAGGTTTATTTAACACAAAAAACACCTCCAGAGGGGGGATTTTTTTTTTTCTTCAATTTCAATGATTGTAGGGAATATCTCTTCTGTCATTTATCTGTAAGGATCCATGGTGTATTCTTGCAATAAAGGATAACTTTGAGATGCTTTGATAAAAGAGGTATATTTTAATTTTATGTAATTTCCTTTGTTGTGCTCATTTCAAAATGTCCACTTAGTACTAGAGCAATTGAGTGTCTGTGGTATGTGTTTTGTGGGGAGGGTGGGGGGTGTTTGTTTGGGTTTTTTTCATTTTATTTCTTTCCTCTGTGGCAGGACAATAATCTGAAGTAGCATTTAGATCAAAAGCTTCATGGGGATTAACCCTTGTCTTGTTATTGCTGACCACAAAAACTACATACAGAAGAATACAGAAGAATTGCTAAAAACAAATACACTGGAATCAAAAGTTTGTTGTCTTGAAGAGTTAATTCTGGCAGAGAGGTGACCTTTATCCCTACATACTCACTCATTTATTTTTTTTTTTATCAAACCTCTCCAAAGGGACTCATCATATGCGGGGCTCTATGAAGAGAAAAAGAAGAGCATTGTCCTTATCACCTCCTTCCAGAAAGTGGCAGAGTAATAGGACTTTGTAAGGCGAAATGAAGCCCAGTCTGATGGCTGCTGATTAAAAATTGACTCTGCCACATCAAAGAAGAGTTGAAGGTGAAAATGATGATCACTTCCCTCTCCCAGGGACCCTGCACCATTTCTTTTATTCAACCTTGAAAGGTTCTTTCTGAATAAGATAATATCCCTCGAGTCCATTCTGGCTAGGCGGCATGGGAAAATGTAGATCAGTGTGCCTATTCTCTATGAAAAAATGGGATTTTGTTAATGACATAGCACTCTAAAGTGATGGCTTGTATGTGGTAAATGCTGAGAAATTAATTATAAAATGCCTCTTAGACTACGGATCAAATTAATTGCTAGTATACGTCTACTAAAAAGACCACTGTAAACCCAAACTGCATTTCCTGTCTCATTGCTGGAGATTTCTGTATTTGAAACACACTAGCTTGCACTGCCTTTCCTGTTTTCACATCCTTTATAGCAAAATTTTTAGTTGAGGTGCCATCAGTGAAATAATATCATTGAAATATAGAATTTTATGACTGGACTAAAGCATGTGAATATCTATTTTTTGATAGATACATATATACAGAGAGAAAGACACAGTCACTCAGGTGTATGAACTATGCAGAGAGTATGTAGACAGGGAGAATAAAAAAAATGCATGTATATGGACACATGAATGCTCAGAAAGATACACAGCTGTGATATAGTGCATTATATTTTATTTCCACTAGTTAATGTGTCTGGCAGGCAGAGGTAGAAAAATTTACAGAGAAGCTTGTGTGAAAAATGCTCCTCTCTATTTTAGGTTTTGGGTTTATACCTTATGCCAGCAATTCTGGAGTGCAATGCAAACCTTTTAATTCAGGGCACCATTTGCTCATGCACATATCTAAGTAGACCAACAGGCACAGTGCTCAATAAACAGCACAGCATCCCAAAATACATAGCTCGAATAACAATAGCAAGAAAGGTCTTGCATGAAAAAGAGCTTGTACAAAAAAACAACTTTACACGTACGCCCACCCCCCCACTTTCCACTGATCTGCTGCTCTTGAGGATCCATGGAAAATGAATAGAAGTAATACTTCAGTCTGAAAATAGTGTGTTAAAACCTTGATAAAAGTAGAATAACCTAGTCCACGTGCAAGAAAAGGTTCATCCCATGACTGGCAATGCCCACAATTTTCATGTGTACCTAATTATCTACATCTAAGTGTATCTGTCTGATAAACATATTTTAAAATAAAAAATATTTTCTGCAATAGGATAATGTATACATTGAATGTTATAGTGTGTAAAAGCTTTAACTGTATGTATGTTTGACATGTATGAATTACACAGTAAAACAGAAGTTATTTATTCATGCTGATGAATGACATAAATATCATCCTGTTGAGATTGGCGCAATTAGAACAAACAAGTGATTATGTCAGAACAATGGAAATAACATGGTAATGACATCAAAACAGTGAGAATAACAATAACACCCTCCCCTCATCAATGTCATCTGTGTCTCCCGCTATTTCTTAGAATAAAAGATTTTACTAAGATGTTGTTTGCTCAGTATTTCTGCTTTTTTTTTTCCCCCTACTGTAACTATCCAGTTATCTATTGAATACAAGGTGAAATGCATAGGAAAAAAAAAAAAATCTTTTTCGTTCTTTTTCTGCTGGGCTTTATTACAGAAGGTATCTGATTTGAACAATGCAGAGAATGAAGTACAGTGGAGAGAATTAATGCTCAAGAGCTTGTTTATTACAAATTAAATTTGCTGTACAAAGATAATGATTTTTACCTTAGTGAGTTCCCAATGTCTTAATAATCTTTACTGTAATGAATATGAGCTCATACTCTTAAAAATATCTTCTCCCCCTTCCTAATTTAATCAACATATTAAAATGTTCAGATGTCCCAATCACCTAGGGCTACATTATTAGCACCGTACTTACTTTAAACAGTTTCTCTAAAATGATTGAAGAAAACAATTTATACAAGTGCTACCTTTAATAAGAATAGAAAAGCAAGCATAGCTTGTTTGCCTCATTAAGGCTAACTTTTGATCTTCAAGTTTTATAAATAGAACATATATCGCACAGTTCAACAGTCTCTCTCATGTACATGTGAGTCCTACTAATGCTAATGGGGAAGTTGCATGCATGTGTTAGGGGAGAATGGACGACTGTGAGTTATTTATAAAAGCAACAGATGTTTAATAAGACACATCTTAGATCAAGAAAGAAGTAAAATCCTTTGTCAGGTTATTATGTTTCTATTACATACTATGTGCAGTAGCTGCAAAACCTGGTTTTGCTTAATGAGTCTGACTGTATGTGTGAGCTCTCTGATGACTCCTGGGTTATAAGATCGGTGGATTTACAAGGGTGCTCCCCCACAACTCTAAAACGTGCAGCCTTTTTTGTCGCTGGCAATATCTGAGATGGCGTCGATAAGGAGTACTGAAGAATGTTTTAAGCTATCAGCTGGCAGGATGACTTTTTAAATCCAAGCTTATTTAAAATATGGGCTGTGAAGCAATATTCCCAAGGAATCAAACGGGAACGTTTCAGAACTCTGAGTGTTGTAGAAGTATATTAGGCCATAAGAAACTATTCCTTTAAAAAAGTTGAATAATAATAGCAACAGTAATTAAAGGAATAGTTCTGACAGTGACAAATTTTAAATAACTTCTGGCATGCTTTTGCTAATTCTAATGTTTTTAGGACTAAGGGCATTCCAGTAATGCTGTACTATTGCTACTTTTGAATAAATCGCCCAGTCCACAGATTTGGGCATGCAATTCTTTGAAGAGAGAAAGTCATTCAGCACTTTCCAGGATCGGACCTATTTTCAGGAAGAAAGTTGTTCAATATCTGTGTACAGGAAAGTTTATATTCCTGTAAAATTAATCCCTTAAGCTCTGAGGAAGAGTTTATACTGAGTTGATTCTATTTCTGGGAAGAAGGTAACCCCACTGCCTTCTTACTTTGTTTGGGTTTTTTTTTGTTGGAAAATATATGTTGCAAGTGTTTCTTTTGAAAATATATACAAACCACATACATTTTCAGGCCACCTATCATTTTATATTGAGGATGCAATAAAAACATGGTTATGAAGTTTTGATACAACTTCAGTTCAGTGGGAAGACTCTACTGATTTTATTGGCCATGGGATTGGCTATTAGGAGGGCAGAATAAGCTTCCCTTTTATAGGTTATGAACATATAAAGGTGGCAGTCTCCCTGTACCTAAGCAGTGACTAATACAGTGGAAAACACTGCATTTGCCCCTTAAACTGTTAAAGCAAGATCCCTTAATCCTTTGGTAGTTTCCCTTCTAAACAGGGACATTTTTTCAAGGAAATGAGAGCCTAAGTTTTCCTACTGGTTCTATTTTAGTTACAGTCTCTGTTTTAGGATTGCATCGTAATTCATCCTGTTGTGTAACATTCATCACAGCACACTGAACTACCCACCTTTTCCTTCCTCCTCGTGCTCTCTTCCTTTACTCCAAGGTAAGCAGGAGTCAGAAATGAGAAATGAGACAAGCTGAGCCAATGTCTAAGAGGTTAAACAGAAGTTGCTTAACGAGCCAGCAAAACATATGAGTCTACAGGATGATCAGGCCCTTGGGGAACCAGCAAACATATGAAGGGTTAATATTTAAATAGACTACAGAAGTTCAATGTGTATAACATAATATATGTTATATAAGAAGGCAGTTTTGCTGGCCCTGCTTCTCTGCAATTTCATCACGTTTGTGTGCCAAGTAGCTTGTCATCCTCATTTCATCGTCAATTATTCATTTGCATTTTATTTGACTTTTTTTCCAAAATGCTAAAATCAAATTTGGCTATTTGCTGAAGTGATCAGTTGTTAGATTAAAAGTAACTTGATTCACAGACTTTCTTGTTCTTAAGTTAAAAAAAAAAAAATACTGCTAAGTAATGTTTTCTTTAAGCACTACTTTGTGCCAGGGACCGGTGATGTTGTCATGAGATTTGCAGCTTTTTATAAATGCAAGCAATATCTCCCTGACTTCGTGCTATGACATCTGCAATACAGACAAAATGGTTGAGTTGGGTACCTACAAGACCATAATACCTTGCTGTATATGTGTCAGGGCTTTCTAGGTTGGTTGGCTTGTATACCTGATCATGAGACTGCCACAGACTATGGAAAGTGTATGTTACTGAGCAGGTACATCTATGGCCATCCATTGCAGATTCATGTTGAAGATGGGGCACAGTTAGGCCATCTGCTCTTGAAACCCTCTTTGTACTGGAATATCGACTTTTGAACAGATAATTTTGAATTAATATTCAAATACATGCTGAGAATACAGACATTTGCAAATGTCAAACACCTTTGACTCTCTCAACCGGGTTCCTTAAAAGATTATCCATCAACATTCAATAATCATTACAGGACAGACCTAGAGAAGGCCATCAAATAGTCTCACTTTTATTTACCATATCAGAATTTGCTGTATCCTGCTATGGTTGGCTCATAATATGGTAAGCTATACTATCTGGGTACTAATATTAGCAAAGTCAATGCAAGCACAGCAAGACATCACTGTCCTGGGAATTATAAACAGAATGCCACCTTATTTACAGGACTGTTGAAGAACTTGTTATATTTATTTACTAGTTCTTTTCCATGAAGATCAGCTGCATGCTCTCTCATATCACCTTGACTGATTTATTTGGAATGTACACTCTTTACAGCACTATAACAAGAACTTTGAGAACAAAGCACATATAACCTGTACGTGCATGTAGGAAAAAAGGGGTGTAACAGATCTCTATTATGGAAGGTATGGGCAAAAATGTATTAGAGGAAGAGCTTTATGAAACAAAGAAAACTGCTTCAGATGTTCATACACATTGCATATGCCTGAACTTGCTGCAAAAATAGAAAAGAATCAGAGGTTTAAATATTTTGATTGAATATAGGGAGCTAGGAAGAGTTTAGGTCTTTTTTTTCCACCTGTACTTTTGCATTTATATTTTTATTTCATTAGAAGATACTACTAAATTAGATAAAACTACATGAATAGCTGGGTTAGAAAGTTATAATCAACATTGTGTCAAATATAGCAGGAAATACAGGCTCAATAGAATCAGTCCCAGGCCGGTAAATTCAATTATGCATGACATTAAAATGTACACAACTCTCAACTAAAGCTGTACAAGTAGGATTTTGTTTTGGTTTTCCCCCACTTGAAATGGATGAGAAACTAAGTTTGTGTCTTTATTGCTAGCAAGAGGTCTTCTGTTGTACACAGATCTTTACAGTTATCAGATTTAATATAGTTTGGCACTCAAGCGTTAAGAGTGGACTAGGCAAAAGCTCAAGTTCGGGACTCATCTCTCTAAGACAGCATTGTATATGCAGCCTGGAAAATCGCGGAGGTCTATATCTTAGCACAGAGCGCACAACTACAACACAGCTGACTCACAGCAAGGTTAGAACACTTCTGTCTGGCTGTGGGGATCAGTTGTCACCATCTCTCAAAACCATAATTACAATCACCCAATGGTGAGGACTATGCTGTGTAACAGATGTCTCCGCTGTCTTCATTAGGGGTTGGAACTGTGTCTCAGGCAAGCCGTGGAATAACCACATTGCAAAACAAGAAAGTTGCCTTTCCCTCCCTTCTTGTCTCTCACAGATCGCTGTGTACAATACAAACTGTTTCACACTTGAGTTGCCTTTCTTTCAATCAGCCACAGACTACTCTAAAAACTGCAAAGGCACCTGCAGATGTACTTTGGAAAAATGTCTGCCTTTAGGGGTTTTTTTTGTTTATTGGGTTGTTTGTTTGCTTGTTTTTTCTGGGTGGGGGTGTGTGTCCTTGAAGTTGCAATTCTTTTTAATTTTGAATTAATCACTCCATTTCCAAAAACAGTTCACTTTTAATTTCAGAGTAAGAATATTTACTCCAGACAGATAATCCATGCTGTAACAAAATGTTCTGAAAATATAAAAAGACTGTGAAAATAAATTTTCTATAGCCATCGTTTTTACTATAAATTACATTCTTTAATAAATAATTTACTGCCATGTGGTTTCACCCTTACATAACAAATTTGTCAGCAAGGACCCCATGCCAGGCAGACACAGCCATAAAAGCTGTGTCTAAACTTGTCTGTATTGTGTTTTCCAGCTTGGTTCCACTGTTCACCCAGGCAGCCTGCACAGCACTGAATAGTGTGAATGCATTTAATTACAATCTGACATGTGTATTCCTGAGAAACAAAAGGCTGTGAACTGAGGGTGATGATTAACTGTTCTACCAGATAATTGCTTAAACTACTACTTATATTATGCTGCATTATCTCTTTTGAACAAAGTGATTATTGGCCCTTTGTGTAGCGATTATACAATGTAAGTGCAATCTTGCTGTTTTAAATGTTAGAGTTTATGTTTAATGTACTTTTATTTGTAATGAGGGGTGCAACTTTAGATTTTCTTTAAAGGGTTATTCTCACAACCAAAAAAAAAAAAAAGAGAAAAAAAAAAGAAAAAAGCATGTCTCTATTTCTCAGATTGGTCCAAGATTGAGACTTCTTTAAGGGACTTAATGTCACTGGAAATGGTGACATCCTCAGTTTCTAAGGCGATCCATTGATAGGAAACTACTGGAAAGTCCAGGAACCTTCCAGTAAAATAGGTAGAGCATCCATTTTTACAACAAAGAGGGAGGAGAAGATACAGGAAGTAAAGTTTATTAAGAATACTGGAGGTAAAGGAGAATGACAGTAAGTGCAACAGCAACAAGTTCTGATCTTCTAAGTAAATGTAATTGACATAAAAGATGGAAATGTACTCTTTTTTTCCCCTCTTACAAAATTCTTTTTGAGAAAAAAAGCATACTTAAAGAAGGACTTGCAACTTTGCATCTGAATAAAGTACTATGGAAGTGAAGAGAAGACCTTTTCATTTTGGACAGCCCCATTATGTAAAAGAAACTTCAAATTACCTACAATGAGCAAAGATACAAAGAAACCACATAGATAACAGAGAAATGAGCAACAGTGACCATAGAATTTATACAATGTACAGGTCTTCCTACTTTTGCTGGAAGAAAGCAAGGTACTGCCTTTAGAAGCCCATAGCATGAAGAGAAGGAGGACATCCTAGAACTGTGAGGACTGCAGTTTTAGGACACGTTAATCTGCCTAGCCCTGCTCTCTCACCTACTTTCTTTTGGAAGTAAACAGATTGGTACTTAATTTTCTGAGAGTAGAGGTTCCTATCGTATCCACCCAGATGACAAGCAACCAGTACGAATGCTTATGAAACTAAACTGTCAACACAAAAGAGGTCCCATGGGAAAAAACATGCAATGAAGACACAATATACAATCCATATGCAATCAAGGCCAGTGCTAGAAGACATCTTCCCTAGGCACCATTCTCCACTCTTACCCCCTTTAACCTGAAAACTCATTTGATCCATGCCAGGTTATCACCAGCATACACAGTCCTAACCTTCCCTGTTTTCTTCCATATTTCATAGACAGACACTATTTTAGGTGGAGTTCCACTCCATCTAAGCTATAACTGTTGTGCAAACACATGCATCTATTTTCTCTTTAGCAATTCCCTGCTCTGTTCATCACATTGCATACGCTAAAGGAAAACTTATCTTTCGTCCTCCCCCACTATACCTGATGCAGATATTCCCCAGCTCATCATATTTCTGTAGACCAAAAAGATCCTTACTGTGTCCTGACTAATGCAAAATGGGTACTACATGCTCTGAGGAAAGAGACACTGCGTACTGTGGTCTAAGGACACATTATTATATATTGCAATAGAAAGTCAAAAGCTGAAGGCATTATTTCACAATCAAGATACCTTTTTGATCCCATGGGCAGCATGATTACTCAGCTACACACTGGTAGAAAAAACAACCACTACTCGTTAATTTTATTACGCTTTTCCATTATATTTTTCTTAAAATGAGGTGCGTAAATCTTACTTGTCTGTGTTATATCCTGCCTTGTAGTTTACCACTGAGATACCTATTAATATTTGTTAACACGTTAAACAGCAGTAATGAGTACTTACAGAAAGCATACAGTAAAGGGAAGATCAGCAAAAGGATGAGAAGTGAGAAGGTGAAAAAAAAAAGAGAAAAGAGAGTAATGACTGCAGTTATAACGAACTGTCCATGACCTTAAACTCTCTAGTTTTCAGATTCTTTTGAGCCTTCGAATTGTGTTACACTCTGTGGTGGTTTTTGTTCTATAGACAAAAATCCAGATGTGTGCCATCAGTTGTGTGCAGTTATCGTTACTGGATGTCCATAAGGCCAATCTGAATACATTTTTACTCACAGTCAAATACGTTTTTGTAAAAATACATATATTTTTACAGGTAGTGAAGCCTCTGGCTTCCCTGAAACATATTTTTTTTTGGTCTTGTTCATATCTCCTTGGATGTTTCATCCACATCTGATCTCCCGAAGAGCTTCAAAATTATGATAATCTAGAAAGACTTAACCTCACTTACTGTGTGGTTAATTCTTTATCTTTTTTGTGTACACCTTTCTAAAAAGTTATTTCAGCCAAAGTCAAGAAACTTAAAGTTAGAAGGAACATAGCTTCCTTGTTCATTGTTAAACATTGATGGTTAGTATTCCGGCATCTATCCTATTAAAAAAAAAAAACAAACCATAAATATATATATATCTTTGGTTTCATTTTGCCTCAACTAATGTACATAGTACTGTTATTTCTGTGTTGCATATAAATTCCACCCTCTAATGAAATGACTATTTAAAAATAATAGAGAATGTAAATATTATTTTCATGCTTCCCAGTATGTGGGGGCATAACCCTTGGGACAACACATTAAGTATAGTCAGGGAACAGACTGACTTGTAAGTTGTTCTTCAGTCTCTGTTTTCCCTTAAATAATTAAGTCTCTAGCTGTGATGATTGCAAGGCAAATCTTCCAAACATGAATTTGGTGGAACCAAGGCAGCAATATCTGGCATAGTTTGCCAAGAGCCTGAAAACAACAGTTATGAAATGTGTCATGTCTTCTTGCAAGGCTATGCTAGATGCAGGAAAGGTTCACATTACAATGAAAAGGTCTATAAAGAAGACCTGGAGATAGAATTTGACTGATTTTATTTTCCTAAAGGAAAGACTGACTTCCAAAAGTTTTGAAAATAGTTCTGATGGTAGAAGCCAGATATTTGCTCAAAATACATGCTTAGTAGAGGAGAAATTGCAGAGAGGGAAAACTAATTAAAAATGGTTTTAAACTAATGGTCTGGATAAGTAAGACTCTCAACCATTAAGATCCAAAGAATGTGACATCTGAGCATGAACTCTCTTGCCAGCCATGCTGCAATGACAGAAGGACCTGAGTGACCAGCGGAAGATGACTGCTGTCAAAATACAGAACCTTTCCCTTCTTTTTGACCTTTGCAGATCATATGAAAGGGACTTAGCTAGTTTTATGCATGAGATGTGTAAACCTAGATACGTTCACCAAAACACTTCTAATAACTTCCTTTTCTCTGGACTTTGTCAAGTTTTTTATTAAGATTATGGGTAGATGTTTGGGATTTTTTTAATTCAAATATTCACCAAGACAGAAAATAACATTATAATTTCCAAGGACCTGGTGGCTGTGTTTGTCAAAGGTACATTCCTTTATACGAGCATGAAAAAAAACATTTACCTGAAGGGTCTGACACATGTAAAACTTTAAATAAATTGTAAGAATTGAAGACATTATGACAGCTAGCCATTTTTCCTCCCATCCTGCTGGAGGTTACTACTTTGTAGCAAAAGTGATGAGAGAGACATCATTATGTTTATGCACCAAAATATAAGAGGGACAGATATTAGTCTCTGGCCAAAAGATTAGTGCCATAATCTGGGTGGGTTCACATGAAAGTATTTGACTGTAGGTCTTTCTCTGGGCTTCCTGTTATATCTTTGTAGTCCTACAATCAAACTAACTTTTCCTTCGTTGTGGGGATTGTGTGTGTGTTTGTGTGTGTGTATATGTGTCTGTTCCAAATATTTCAGAAATCATGAGGATTGTGTTTCAAGCCATCAGAGTGGTGGTTTGGACATGAAGAAGCCAATCATATATGCTTTGTTACTGGGAGTGTGATATGGAAGCATATTTGAAGTGTTCAGAGCCTGCTGGATAGTGTTGGAGAAACACGTGGGGTAAAGGAAGCATAACCTGGTACAGTCTTGTCCATACTCTTTATTGGGAATGGTCTTTGGTGCATATTATGCACACAAATCATGCCCTGGCATCAATTCAGAGACTGCAAGTTGACATGGGCCAAAACTCTGCCAGGGAGCAATATTAAGAATTGAGCAGTACGGGCAATCACTGGGCTAGCACTTGAGCTCTCTCCCTCACTCTCTTGCATTTAACTGAAAACAGGCATGTAATTTGAACATCTGATAAGATGGAGAGCTATTTGAATATCCTATAAGATTTTGCTGCTAAATATGATAGGGATGTAAGTCAGAACCTTTACTGATTGCAATATAATTTTAATGCCAAAGAAAGCTACCTTTAAAGATAAGTAAGACAGTCATCTACCCCCCTGTGGAGTCTGAGACGGCAAGGGAGAATTATTCACTGACAAGAATTGTTTCCCATCAAAAATTCGGAAATTGGCAAAAGTGATTAATCTGATTCTCCTAGCTTTTTACTTGGAGAATTAGGAAATCTATGAGAAAAGGTAGCAAAAGCTATTGTTCTTTATCTTAAAAAGTAACCTAACCTCTAGCATTTATCCCCATTTATAAAAAAAAACCCAACATTTTAAATATTAAATATTTTTTAATATTACAGCTATTTTAAAATATTTGAATAATTTGTTGTTGTTGTTGTTTGAGATGCTTCAAAAGCGGTTTAACTTGCTTTAGCAAATGTGGATTTATTTACCCCCAAAGCCACCGGAAGCTATGACAAAGCCTCGCCACAGGTCAGCATTTTGTATCAAAGAAGTTTAACCAATGGTTCTGTGAAGACAAACAATTGCTGTTCTGTCTATAGAAAATCCATTGACTATTTCCTTATTAATAACTAAAATGGCAAAGATTGTTCAGTGGCTCTGAGGAGAATTGCTATACAAAATTTATCCATAGAGTTAAATTCTCCTATTTCCCCCAAATTCAAAATCTCCCTATTGGAAATAGTTTCTAGTCCACAAAACCAACTGCACCATGCTGAAGTATTGTCAGAGAGCTCTCAGTGGCCCAGGCCAAAACCATGCCAGGAAATATACTGGTAGTTTAATACAGTGCGATGGAAACATTAGACTGTGAAGCACACACAGGCTCACCGAAATGCTTATAATTGTTAATAACGGAGGAATAAAGATAGACTGGGTCACAAAGTAAAGAAAAAGTATGCAAAAGATAAAACAAAACAAAAATGATAGAAGGCCAAAGAGAACAGAAAATTATATAGATGGATAACGCATATGTATTTTAAAGTTTCCATTGCAGTCTTCTGACAGACAGCATACATAAAACATTCTTGTCCCAAGTGAAAAAGTAAAATTCAGGGTATCCTTATTTGATGTTTTTTCAGTATATCTAGCTATAAAAACATCAAATGAAGTTAATGCTTCATTTGATGTTTTTAACATTACAGCAATCACTAAGAAATGTTACATCACGCTTTATTCATTTTATTACTTTATTAATTTATAAAGGGCTCATCTCATGACAGAATCTGTGAGGCTGAATGAAAAAAAGAGCCAAACTGAGGTTAATGCCTAAAGAGACCGCTGAAAAAAAAACAAGAATGTGTAAAAATTAACTTCTAAACAAGGCGATTTTTTAGAAAAATTGGAAGAGCAAAACTGAATATTGTTCAGTGATTCATAAGAAAGCTTGCACTACATCTTTAAAGTATCCAGAGGGTATTGTTGTAATTCTGCAAATAAAAAGATTTGTCTGAAATGTGCAAAAACTTAAGTAGAAGAACTTTGGGTCAAAAAAAAAAACCCCAACAAACAACCAAAACTAGCTGGCTCATTTCCACTCTTTTGGAGGAAGAAAGCCAATTGTTCAAATACCACAAAGAAAAGCATGAAAATATAAAACATCCAAAAATAAGTCCCTTTATACTCACATACATCCACGTGTATACACACGTTTACTGGCACACAGACGCACATATTGAGATAAATGATGCTAAAGGACCCAATGATACTGACACATCAAGCACTCAAAAATGCTGAAACTCAAAGACAAACTGTGCCCTCTTTTCAGTCTGAAGCTTTGTACTTATCCATTATGACAGAATCTTTAATTAAGGGTTTCTGGAGAATGTTTCCTTTCTTTATTTCCCCTACCTTACCACTCTGTTTCATATCCATGATAGGTCCAGCAATGCTGTTTGAGGGGTCCTGTGTTACAACTCTCTCACCAGCTAATGAAGGACTCTACCATGCATGTGCCCTAGCTGGCCAAGTGCAGGTTGGACAGGCAGCCAGACCAGCTGGTAAGGAGGGAAGCGCATCACAGTGCTACAAAGCGTGTGTAGGCTCGGCATTAAGCTGAGCACAGGCATTAACAGTAAAGGCTTACTAGCCATGAGATGATAATTCCACGAACGATGCAATAACCTCTGAACTGGGGCAAAAAGAGTTCTTTTGCAGAAAGCTTGAAGTCTGCCCAGATAAAGATGCCTGCCAGCCAAATCAGCTGTTTGGCTGATTTAACTTATGTGTGTATAGTTATCTATTTATTGACACATACATTACAACACAATACAGTGCTGAAAATATTTTCACATGTAACTAGATGGTTACAGACAACAGATGAAGAAAAATTCCTCACGTACACTTATTAAATGTTGGAGTGATCATAAAAGCATTAAAGGAAGGATTATACTAAAATGATGTCTTTATAAGCACAGCGATCTGAAAAACACCAATAGTGATGTAATCTAACACTTAAATTTATAGTTATACACTTAAAAACAGCCATGCACAAAGTAGTTCATCTGACATTTTACTCAGAACAGTGTGATTGTAAAAACATTATTTTAAGATATCCCTACCTTTGACAGTTTTACTCTTAATCATGGTCTTAAAAACATCAAATAAGGGATAATTCTTCATTTACAGATATTAAAAATTGCTATAAGCGTAAAAATGTCATTTAAGGATGATTCTTCATTTGACCTTTTTTTTTAAAATCTGTAGTTTTTTTCCTTCTTTAAAACATAGTGCAAAAACTCTTTTAATGAAACTCCAAAGCTCCTAAATTCCCCAGTAAATTCCTATGTGCACCAAGGTTTCAAAAAAGGCCAGTTATTTTATATGCCTCATTTAAGGTCAATGCTTAAAAATGTTAGAGAAATGCCTGTCAAACCAAACTCCCATCCCTGAAAATTAAATATCACTAATACATTTCAATGAGGGCTTCAAAAAAACAAAGATGTTGAAGTCATTCGATAATTTTGAAAATCTTCATCTTGCTATAAACCACAGGGATGAGGGTCCGGCTCCTTTGTGTGAAAGGGAAATGTTGAATCCCTCCTGTTGGAGCCATTTCTTGGTTCACCCAAGTCTCTGTGCTGTAAGGGAAGGAGAACCCAGATAGGGAATGAGCCTCCATCCTCCATCCAGGCGCGATGCTGACCAGTTGCAAGACCCAAACTTACGTCTAAATCCCTCCTCTGCTGCTAGCTGTGCTCAGAGCAAGTCTGGGCCTTTCTGCAACTCTCTGGGTAGACATTCATTAAAAGGCAGGAAACAAGGTCAGAAGCACAAGGCTGAAAAGTGGCCGCCCAGAGAGAGCCAGTGCCATAAGGTACCATGGGACCTGGGGTCCTGCAAACTGACTTTTGGGGCAACTTGTGGCAAAGGGTCATTTAACACAGTCTGTGCTTATAGTACTAACTGTAAATGGAGCCAAATGGAGGCTCTTCCATTTGGCTTACTGATAAATACAGATGTTTGGTATTTTCTTCACATAGTGCAGCCACTCTTAGGCATCAAAAGTGAAATTTCTTTAATTAGGAATTTTGAATTTATGGCTCTTTCTGTTTCCTTATGTAACTTATCTGTTCATATTGGTATAGTAGCACTAATTAATGCTTTGGAAAATTACAATAGGATTTCTGTAGTATTACATTTTAGACCCACATGAAGACCAAAACAATTAAGTATGATTCATGTTCCAGCAATGAGTACTAAGAACAGTAACAGTGATTATGTCACTTTTGACAAAGTGTTACCAAACATTTAGGACACACAGTTCATCAGAATTTGAATGAACGCCATCACACACTCTGCTCAATTAAAACTACGGCACTAATTAATGTAACTCTAATTCACATAATATAACTCTTATTCAAATCAAATTATGATAGTGCTGATGACATGCTTTCATTGCAAAAAGAAAGGTTTATGCTGATTCTGTTTACCATATACACTGAGGTGTTCTAAGAATAATTTACTACAAATTGCACAGATTTCTGCCAACATACGGAGAACATCAAAGTATCTCTGTGAAGTTATATCACAAGCTGCTAAGATGTAGGTTTAAAAAACTTGTTTTATTAAACAAGTCTCTGAAGCCCAATCTCACTTAACTCTCTGTTGGTTCTTTCTTTGTTGGTACATTGAGATTGAGAAATGCACCTTGAAAGGCATATCTTAAATGAAGGGAAATGTCCCATTGTGTGAAGTGGGTAAACTGAATTACTGAAGAAGTGAAAAAGCACAAAAGGATGGAGGATTTGGGAAAGACCAGAGGAAAACAGAGAACTGGTGCTCAGATTGGAAAAAGAAGTACATATGTAGTGAAATAAAAGAAAAATGCCTATTCAAATTCAGCACAGAAAGCCATCCACTGCCCTCAAGTGGTAGAGCCATAGCTTCTAAGGCTGAAGGCACTTTTGGTTGTAATATCAACAGACACAGGGAGGAAAGATAGGAAGAAAATTGGAGAACGGAGAAATCTGTCTTGCATAGCCCTTATCCATCCTGTTCTTAGACATATTGGTGAACATTAAATGCATGGGATTTTGGGTGACTTCTAAGTCTAAATGAATTTTTATGTTCAAGAGCCCTAGTTCATCTTTTGCATTATTGATTTAAAGGTGTTTTGTGAATGTGGCAAAACTTACTCAAAACTAAAAGTGCAGTTTGTTAACGCTAAAGCCTGGAACAAACAGTGTTTATTTGAAATGCAAATGAAGACTTACCAACCAGAAATGTGTGTTACATTTGACATTTGTCTCTAATCAGAAGTCCCTATGAATAATGTAGTTTGATACCAATAGCCTCATTAAGCAAGATTTCCCTTAATACCCTTTCTGATTGTAATCTCTTCATTATACTTCCTTTTCTCATTGCTCCTGGCCCATCTCATCATTATCAATATGCTCAGGTCTTCAGTAGTGTTACTAATATGTATTTTACATTGAATAAGTCATTTCAGATGGGAATTAATAGCACAAATGCCCAGGTGTTCTTTAACTGTAAGACTTTCTTATCCTGACTATATTTTTATTAGGAGCTGTAGGTATTCTGCCTGCCTTTCATGACTAGAGTTCACTAGGTTGGGTCACAAGTGAAAATGAGTTTGATGGTTTCATCCTAGTCCCCGTTTGAGCACATCATGAAACAATAGTACCATTTTACGTGATTGGTAGTTTCTGCTTAAAAGAGCTTTGGGACTGAAATAGTGGAGCTGTGGCAGGTCAAGATTGAGGTGCATTGGCTGAGCTATGCAAGAGATGCTTGCACAATATCTTCCCGAGCATTTGTCGCAGACCGGGACACCTCATTCACAAACACTAAACAGGCACGCCAGTTGAAGATACCAAACAGTAGTTACTATAAATCCTGTACTCTGTCCTGATTTCCTGTAAATACAATGGACCCCCTAAAAAATTGGAGGTATGTTTTAGGAAAATAGCAGGTTATGCTGTGGGAAATGCCAATGTCCCAAAGGCAGTAAGTAACAAGAGGTTTCCATTTCAGTTAGGGATCAGTTTCCATTTATTTTCCTCTTTCATAACCACAGTAGGCGTAAAATGTAGAGCTGATCCAGAGATTCCTCCATAAAGTGCTGCTGCCAGTTACCAATTTTCAATAAATCACCATTAAATTGTCCCATAATTTTTCTGCCCTTCCTTTCCCAGGATGCTGATTACTCTGATGTGTTTTCTGTGATTAGAGGAAGAGTTATCTTTGAACTCCTTAAAGCCTAAGTTGAGGGGGCCCTCCTGAAATGTAAAGAGAAACTACTTTCATGGAGTGAAAAACAAGTAGGTCTTTAGCTTTTCCCCCCCTCTCTGAGATAGGCTTTTTTATTGATATAAGCTGACAAGCAGGGTCAAAAGGGACAGGCAGCCAAACTCCACCTTGGCAGGGAGAAGAAGACAGAGAGATCCAGAGAGCTCACCTACTAAGTGTTGCATACATTTTTTTTACCATAAAATAAGCCTGGGATTCTCAAACAATCATGTTGCTGCCCCTAATATCTTTCAAGATCTGTGGTAACTGTAAGCTAGGATCAGTTACAGGCATGGAGAGAGTCAACAACAAACTCTATTGCAGGCAAAGCCAAAATCACATTAATGTTTCTGCAAACAAGTGACCGTGATTTTTATAAATCTACCACACATCCCACCCAACCCCATTTTCCCCCAGCTAGAATCAAGAAGTGATTTCAAGACTCAGCTCTCTCTAATACAAAGTTCAGTGAACAACCAGAGGACAACTAAAAATAAATAAAAATATTTTAGTATCCCAGAAACAAGCATAGGCTTTCTTTCAGACCTGCAGTTAGTTTAGGTAATGTGCTTTTCCTAGTCATTCTCAGCTGGTGACTCAGGGGAAATTTCACCAAGCCTCCCTGCAACTCCCTCCACATGTGCCCATTCCCAGCCAGCAGTTCTCAGGACTTTACAGTGTACCCCAAGGAGGGATCTGAAGAGCCATTCAAATGACACATGTTGGGTCTAGGCAGAGAGGTTGTGTACTGAGACGAACCTTTCCATATGCACAAAGGAAACCAATGCTTTGTGCGTTCTGCTTCTGAGAAAAGACCAAACTGTGTATTAAAGTGGCAGGTCCTGTAGCTACCATGACAGTTGGGAAAAAGGGACAGAAGGAAGGCAGGAAGGCAGGCAGGCAGGCAGGCAGGCAGGCAGGCAGGAAGGAAGGAAGGAAGGAAGGAAGGAAGGAAGGAAGGAAGGAAGGAAGGAAGGAAAGAAGGAAACCATCATTAAATTTTTCACAGAGTAGCAAGCAGGTCTCCAGCGGTTGCTCTCCACACAAATGGGTATCCTTGGGGAGTAAAGAGAAAGAAACATGGAGTGTCCCATCCGCTGGGGTGCTCTTGATGCACCTGAGTGACACAAAAATCTGTACCTGAACTGAATCTCCCATGAGATATTACAATGACAATTTCAATCAAAATATGGAGATTTTTCAGCCAAAATATTTTGCTGGAAAGTCAATGTTTTCACAGAGTCTGAAAAAAATTTAGAAAGTATTACCTGTGTTGACATTTGGAAGGGAGGGGCTAGCGGGACAATCCTTTCCTCATTTTTTTGACTGTTTATAGTATCATATCCCCAAGAGATTTTTTTATATATGATAAGGTAACAGGTTTATTGTTGCATGAGTGTTTTATTTAATCACTGCAAAATAATTTACCAAGGTTAGGAACGATGGCTATGAATCACATCACTGCTGATTATGCAGCATTTTGGAAGACTGGTCTATTCTCCTTCCAGTAAGCATCTGTATCTTACATTAGCTTTAATGGAACTTAAATTTGTGCATCAAGTAGAGAAGAAAGCTTTCTGGGTGGTTATAGATGCACGACCTTGAGCCTTGTGACTCACAGTGCAATCTGCATGCAGGAATATTAGGCAGTATCTGTCAGCATCTGTCAGGTCTGATTGTTTAAACATTACTTTGTCACACACACACACACACACACACATTTTACCCGATTTCAAATTAAATATTAAACTGACCTTTTAAAGAGGAACTACTGTAAAATTTAAATAAACTTTCTTGTGCTTCTTTTTACAATTAAAAAATTATAATGAGAAAAATTAATCTCTGGTGTAACTTAACTGGATTCCTGGGCACTGTGTCAGGGACAATTTTTATGAGAATAATTAGAACTTGCAGACCAAATTTCTCTTCATTGAAAATATAATAAGTAATCACCTTAAGCCAACTTTCTTGTAATATCAGTACAATTCCCATTGCAATAACTGCAATGGAAGATGCACCAATATAGCAGAAGAATATTTGACGTATATAGAACATAGATAAATAGATTTTTGTAAGGTAAAGGTGTTTACCATGTCAGAACTAAAAAAAAAAAATAATTGTCGTCAGTCAGTTGTGAGTGATATTGTCAGCAAGAGAGGGAAGCATGCAAGTTTTGACATTTTAGTAGCATGCTAATTAAAAGAACTTCTCAATTCTTCAGACTTTGGGGGTAGGTGTTTTTTTTTTTTTTTTTCCACCTGGGAATGAGCCAGTTCGTTCTCATTATATCTTCCATTAACTGTTTCCTGGTCTCAATAACCCTTGTCAGTACCTCCAGCCAGCAGCATGCCGTGACCACGTGGCCAGTACCCCATCTAGTGAATTTGTATCTTTAGGGAGATGATGAGGTACCGCTGTGGAGCTGGCTTGGTTGGAGGGGGTTCTTCAGCAGGGCCCTGCAGTCAGATGCAAGCTCAGGAGGTCAGTCCCGTAGCACAATGCGGGAACTGCTTTCTTCCCCCAGCCCTGCTGCCTCCACTGTCGTCTGCCACTTCTGCTCCTGGAGGGGATCCTACAGGTGCTAAACTTGCTGGTCAAATGACTAATTAAATAATAAATGGACCTGAGCAAATAATTTACAATGAATAATTTAGCTGACAAATATCCTCTCCCCTTTTCTTCTCTGAATTGTCCTTTACCGATTCACAATTATCTTGATATTTATATATTATTCAAAAATTTATGCTGAGTGGTTTCTGCAAATAATTGTATTCTAGATTCCTGAAGAATTTGATTTTTCATAAAATTGATTTTGTAAATAGCTCATGCTTAGTGCTTTTTCCCTTGTGTAGCTTAACAAACATAAAGTCAGGTATCCAACGTTAATACTCTTTGATGTGGATTTAACATTTCCTATTTGTCTATCACTTTTTGCTAATAATATCATTCACTGAAATGCTCACAAAAGAGACTTGAAATTGGCACAGGATTTTCAGTGTTTTTCCTGGGTTTTATTTTTTTTACACAAAGTAATGTTAACAGAATATTTTTATATGATGACCATCATAATCTGTTAGTCAAAACTAAAATATATTTTTAAAATTATATTCTTTAATTTGTGAGAAAACATGTTTTATTATGTAATGTTTCTGATTTTATGATATTTGTTAATCTTTGGCCATAAGTTCCTCCTCTTGTTTACCCACTACTGTGCCTTGGAATACTAGTGTGTCATAGAATATATATTAACGTTATCCAGATTTGTTTGAGACTGTATGGATCACCATATTATTGAGGAATTCTAACTAATAAATTTTATTTCCATGAACACATAATATTAGTGTTTATGCCTATTCCAACTCCAATTCTCCCTGATTACCCTACAGAAAAGTTTGGTCTTGTTTCAGCTGGTTGTCATGATAGATCCAAAAGGAACAATCATTTGAAAAAAACCCTCTGTAATCAGTGAAATACACTTTCACGAATTATATCATCTGCATGAGTTTATTTAACATTCTGCTTAATTTAAAAAGCATGTCCCAGCCATGTGCACTAGGTCTGCCAGTAGAGAGGAAATATAACGGCATAGACACCAGAATGCGACTATAGTGCTTGCAAATTGTTACGCACGTTCATGAAGCCCACTCCATGTTTTGAAAAAATGTTTTTTATGCATCTGAAGGTGTTTGTGAGTGAGCATTTAATACCATACATACAGTACAATTTAATCTGTGACCCTGCAATGAGCTCTGCACAAGCAGGCAGGAACCAATGGGGCTCCACAGGATCCCCTTCCTCTTAAACTCATGGCAGGATCAGGCCATAGAGTTTAACAACCTGAGATAAGAGTCTGTGTCTTTTATGTTTTGTGGCTACTTTGTACATTTTGACTACTAAGGGAAATAAATATTAAATGGTTGTACATACATACTGCCTATAGAAAAGAGACAAGGATGATCTGGTCTGTATATAATAGCTGTACTCAGACACACACAGAATGTATAGTGGTTTTCGTTACAATATTTGCGTTGCACCCTGAAGGAAAAAAAAAAAAGTTATTGAAATCCAGACATTCTGAGTTATAGAATTGAAAAACAAGCTGGTGTTATGACAGTTTTGAAATGGGTCTGCTTTTGCCAGCCAGTTATGTGCTTTAAAGGGCCTTTAGCTGATTTATGCAGTTCTTGTCCCAAAACTGCTGTATTGTATTACTTCAATATTTTATCCCTAACCATTTAAAGAAGGTTTGATCTTACATCAATAGTACTCCAAAAATATTAAAATCAAAGAGATTTCTTTTCAAAGAATTTATGCAAAACAAACCCTATGTTTTTCCTGATCTTGAAGATTAAAATAAAATAAGAGAAGAAAAAATAAAAAAGAAAAAATTTATTTCTATAGCACAAACTCCAGATAGTTATGGTAGCTGCTGCATATTCTAAGAGCTCAGAAGGAAAAAAGAGTTTCTTTAAATGTAAACTGCTGAAGTCTTGGAGCTTTCATGACAAAATAGCTTCTGGTCACAGACAAAAAGCAAAAATGAGGATTAGCTGAATTTAGAAGTGTTATCACTTATCTTTTTTTAATGCATTCTTGTTAACTGCCACTACTTTGAGTAAGTAAACAGAAAGCTTTTCTCTGCAGTGGGACCCTTAAAAGTACAATTCAATAGTTTTGACTAGCATTTTGGTATATGCCTCAGTTCTTTTCTTCTCTTTACTTAGCTGTGTGATACACAAGACTTTTATGAGTTCAATATGTACAGTATCTGTTGACACTTCGTATATAAACAAAAATGATTTGGTTTAGAAGCAGGGGAATTAAAGTACCCATAATGAAAAACAATTGTTCTAAAATGCTGTCAATTTGGATTGTGGAAAGAATTTCAAGGACTGATCCTGTAAAGTACAGAGAAGCTTCAATTTTTATTGACATCACTGTTTTACAGAAGCAACTCTTAGATGAAATAACACTTACTGTTTTTAAATTTTGATATTCTGAGACTTTCATGATGCATGAAGATGTTATTTCCTTCTTCAGCTTTGGAGAAGATAAAGTAGAGCTAATTGGCCATTTTTAGTCACTAATATAAGGATTTGAAGTATGATAGCAGTTTTCCTGCATGCTTGGAGCATGTACAGCCTACATCATACATGATCATCTGTTTTTTTCCAACCTGTTGATTCACATATTTTATGTCTGCATCAATTCAGTACAATCCTTATAGTGAAGCTACTTAACTCACAACAAAGTTCTCATTCATAGATCTATTATTGCTCTCAATATTGGGATGTGGAAAAATCACTTCGAAGAACATAGCCTACAGAAGAACTCATTTCTCTCCATTAATAGTTCATTAATCTTCCATAGCCCTCTATAACAATAAAATGCACATAATTTAGAATAGAGATACTTACTTCAAATAAACTGTTATGGCAGATGAGAACTATACTCTCAAACCAAAAATTCATTTCAGTTCCATTCAGTTGTCTTGAAACATGAGCTCGAGGCCTTCTTAATTCAGTATCCATGGTTCAATGAAAACTATCCAAAGTTCTTCATGAGACCCCTCTAAATGGGGCACAGGTGGTCCCTACTCTGTTGCTGCTCAAGCAAGTTGTTCTGTCACTCTCTTTTCCTGTGGTAGAATCATAGAATCATAGAATCATTAAGGTTGGAAAAGACCTCCAAGATCATCGAGTCCAACCGTCAACCAAACACCACCATGCCCACTAAACCATGTCCCTAAGCGCCTCATCTACACGTCTTTTAAATACTTCCAGGGATGGGGACTCAACCACTTCCCTGGGCAGCCTCTTCCAATGTTTAACCACTCTTTCAGTAAAGACATTCTTCCTCATGTCCAATCTAAACCTCCCCTGGCACAACTTGAGGCCATTTCCTCTCGTCCTATCACTAGTTACTTGGGAGAAGAGACCAACACCCACCTCGCTACAACCTCCTTTCAGGCAGTTGTAGAGAGCGATGAGGTCTCCCCTCAGCCTCCTTTTCTCCAGGCTAAACAGTCCCAGTTCCCTCAGCCGCTCCTCATAAGACTTGTTCTCCAGACCCCTCACCAGCCTCGTTGCCCTTCTCTGCACACACTCCAGCACCTCAACGTCCTTCTTGTAGTGAGGGGCCCAAAACTGAACACAGTATTCGAGGTGCAGCCTCACCAGTGCTGAGTACAAGGGCACCATCACTTCCCTACTCCTGCTGGCCACACTAATTCTGATACAGGCCAGGATGCCATTGGCCTTCTTGGCCGCCTGGGCACACTGCCGGCTCATGTTCAGCCGGCTGTCAACCAGCACCCCCAGGTCCTTTTCCGACAGGCAGCTTTCCAGCCACTCTTCCCCAAGCCTGTAGCGCTGCATGGGGTTGTTGTGGCCGAAGTGCAGGACCCGGCACTTGGCCCTGTTGAACCTCATACAGTTGGCCTGGGCCCATCGATCCAGCCTGTCCAGGTCCCTCTGCAGAGCCTTCCTACCCTCGAGCAGATCCACACTCCCGCCCAACTTGGTGTCGTCTGCAAACTGACTGAGGGTACACTCGATCCCCTCATCCAGATCATTGATAAAGATATTGAACAAGACCAGCCCCAAAACTGAGCCCTGGGGAACACCGCTCGTGACCGGCCGCCAACTGGTAGTAAAGGCTTTTGTAATTAAGGGTAATGGAGAAGTTCACACCGTTCTGGCTACTGCATCACGATGATTGTCCTTGGATGTAGTCATTAGTTACCCTTGAATCTTACTTCCAGATGTTTGCTTGTATTGAAAGGAGTTGCAAAAACTTAAAAACAAAAAAGAAACCCCAACACCCCTATCAATGATTCTCTGATCTTGCCATACGATGCTGAGAGGGTAAGACTTATAATGATACAGATTGATTTCTTCTGTGAATTTCAAGATGGTTAAAATGAAATCTTTTGGAAAGGTAGAAGTTACATGCAAAATTAAATCCCAAATTATCTAAATCTATTCACAGCCTGTTGTGTTTAAGAAGTGCCCTCAGATCCATCTGTCAGGAAAAGAAGATAAATATGTACGTATAAAGAGCAAATGAGAAGAATAAAACAACAGCAAAGCCAAGAAATGTGTCTCGTGCACCTGTCAATTTTAAAAGATTGCTCCACTTAGAAAGAATGAAATATGATAATATTATTGTAATACTGTTCATGTCAGACCCTCAACAGCATTTCACAATGGCAAATACCAGTAAGCATTCTTCCCTCTGTTTACAAGTGGCAAAAACAATACACAGATTAATTGTTCAACAGTAGCAAAAGTCAGTAGTGGAACTGGAGCTAGAACCCAGAGTTCTTAGTGCTAAAATCCAGACCATATAATCTTGCAGATTATGTCCTTATTCTCAGAGCAGGCTCAAGGGAGATACATGCACACTGAGACCTACAGTTTGAGTATTTTCTGTCTTCCCTCTCAGATGCAGCTTGAATGAGAGTCAATGCACTCACAGTCTACTAAGGTGCAGTTATGCTCCAAATATTTCTTGGAGAATTAAATGTAGCACATTTGGCTCCATGCATGTTTGATACGTTATTATCATCTTACCAAGAGGATTTGAGCTTGTGTGAAGATGTGCATTTGGTTTCTGCCCTTGCAGAAAGACACGGGATTCTGGTGTAGGTCTCCTAGTGCAGAGATGAAGTTTTAGCGAGTGGATGGTAGAAGGTTCATGTCTTGAAAAACATGTGCTGAATTCCTGCCTAGAGGACATACCTGAGAATGATATACCTTGAATGGATATAGATATACTGCATACTCCACGTGCTTGCATGTTTGTCTGTGCCTGTGTAAAATTTCCTTTTGTTTAGCCCATTCAGCTCATTTAGTTGCCTAAACTACAGAGAAGAGATTATGTCACTCATTAAGAAGCTCCTGTGAGGTGTGCAGTATCCTCAGCTCATAGTGAAATTAATGGGAAATGAGGATACCTGTGCCTTCAGACATTCCTAAGTGTTATGTAGCCTGGGAAAAATGGATAAGATCCCAGTTCATAGATGAGAATAATTGGCTGCTACTGTTTCTCGGACAAACTTCCAAGTTTTGTTTGCGTGCTGATACATCATGGTCTCATTTCTAAGTAAAACACTAATACAATAGTTCAGTTTTTAAATTAGGTGAAAAATTAACCATTCAGACCAAGCCAGAAATTTAATGATGGTAATAATTTTTATTATTCAGTTAGTTAATTACCCACTTTTAATGTGCTGCTTATCATCTTCAGGGTGTTTTGTGAACATCAATCACAGTTCCAAGTCAAAATCTCATTGAAAAAAAAGTGGACTTCTTGCTCTGGAGACTTGTGGATGTATTTGTTTCAGAGCTACAGACTCTTTTATTTTTCTTACTGACAGCGTGCCTGTTTTAAATGCAAAGAATGATCCTAATGAGCTGATCTTTCTGCTTTCTGAAGGGGATTCTGGAAAATAGGGATAGCTATGAAGTTGATGAGCTATCCTGCAATGTACACAAAGAACATTCGTTTGATAACGTGAGATAAGAGCAAAAGAATGAATGGCTTGGGGATGCGTTTGGTTTTCCAAACAGCACCAAGAGCCAGTGACTACCATTTCCTTTTGGACCTCTACTCCAGTTCATGTGCTGAATTGCAGCACACCTGCTTTTTTGCAGGACACATCATGTTGCACAGAATCAGTCCCATGCTTGAAACTTGAGATGAGGGGTTCTCCCCCTGTCAAGAATTCATTGCAGCTACTGCACAGAGCTGTGAGCCTCAGCTGCTTTGAATGGCAGCCTGCTATGGAGCTGATTAATTGCCAGGGCTGGATCCTCAGCTAATTCAGGGAACTTGAAAGACCACATAACTGGAATCCCTAAAGCAATTAATCTGTAGTTTTGATTCATCCCTGGAACTGGATTGAATAGGGTGCGACATGATGTGTGTATGTCCTTTCACTATTTACTCACCAACCTATTGGCTGCCAGTCTCCTTGGACAGCAAGGATTCAGTAGGCATGGCCAAGGTGGGGAGAAGGTAAGGACTGGCCAGTGAGTCTGGCTGGTCTGTGAGCTCTGTGATGCAGTCCCACATGCTCTTCCCAGCTGCTGGGTGTCTTGACTGCAGCTTTCCAGCAATCTCTGCTAACGATTCCTGCCTGCCTCTGATTCCTGCTCCTGCCCTTTCCCAGCCCCAGATTGTTTGTCCTACACTGCTGCAGTCTTCTCTCACTGTTCCTCTCACTGACCTTACCGAATTATTTGTTTTCTGACTACAGCCTGGTTTCTGACTATGATTTAACTTAGTCCTTTGGTTTGAGATAACCCTTCATAACTCAAATAGTTGACTTGATTCTACTGTTAGCATGCCTCCTTTCTCTCGTACTCTGGGGCTGTTGTGGACTACAACCTACATTCTGGTTATTTCCTCTAACATCTATAAATATTCTCCACATCCACTGAGGAAGGAGAAGGACCATCTTTGCTTCATTTTCTCACCAAAAAAATCCTAGGATTGATATTAAGAAGTCTTTTCCAAGTATAAGAATAGATAATTGTTGGAATGAAATGCACTTCATAAAGGGTTTCTAGGACAGAGTATACAAAGGTCTAAGTCTAGTCACTCTTGGTCTTCCCCCAAAGCAGAGAAATGTGCTACCTGTCTTGTAGAGGTTACCTCCATCCCAACATTTCAGTGATTGTTTTCAATATATCAGATTTAACCCTTTTGTATATGAGGGCACATCTTTCTACATCGTTAAGCAGTAATGAAGAAGAGACACAGTGACACATGAATGGTATCACAAAATTGCTTAATTATCTAAAACTGAAGCAAATATGCTTTCAGAGGAATAAACATATCCATAACACTCCCATTTATTTTCTGCACTGTAGCTTTTTTCTGTTGCTTCTCATATATTTATTAGGACATCAGGTTTTATTATAATTTTCCATGCACCTCTTTTTAGAGAGGAAGGATGGTCTAGCAATTGTTAAGGCACAAGGAAAGGCATAGAAAAGAATCTGGGTGCTATACTGCTCCATATCATTCCTCTATGGGCAGGTCTACACACGCCCTTTCTGTCGACCCTGGAATTTTTCTGGATCTGAGTCAGCTATGGTCTGGAAGCCATGTAGCTGTATTTGCATTCAACTTGAACTAACATGCCCTTCCGTTGGTGTTATGCTAGCACAACATGCCTTCCAGAACAGAGCTAGTTTGTATTGTTTGGCCACAATAGTGTGTCAATGGAGTTGTTTTCTGCATCTAATCACAGAAATGTGGCCTGAATCACAGTCACTGCATTTTGATACCTCACAGGTTTTGGAATACCTTGAGGCAATTTGAGCCTGACTTCCGGAATGCTGATCATCTAACACCTAAGGAGTGCAAAATGAAATAGAAAAGTCTGGTCTGCAGCTCTCCATCATATCAGATTTCGATATATGAGCAGAGCAAACAATACATATCTTAATGAAATAAGGTTAATTAATGTTTATAAAATAATCAAATGGATAGCACTATGTGTGTATTGTGCCTTCATAATAAAGTGTTATTAAAAATTATCATTATTTCTATATACACATATCTGTTTTTTCCCTTTCTCAGAAACAAAGAAAAGGGAGTTTGTTTTCATTTGTATCTGCTGTTTTACTCATCTGAGTTATTTGTAATTCTGAACAGGATCCATAATAATAATTTTGCTATCTCCCAGCTGATTATGTTAGAAAGGAATCTTTTTTTGCCCCTAATTGCATATACAAACAGTGTATAAACAACTCTGTCTACACTCTTCATTTAATTAAAAACACAGTATGCAAAATATGGATAAACATTTCCCCAAAAGCCAGAAGTCTCTTCTTTCATGGGCAGAATGGGACACAGGCTCTGGGTCTAAAAGACTTCAGTTTTTTAGAACAATATCATTTGGCTTCAACCACAGAAATATTCCTGAAATAAAAGGGAAAACAAAAGCAGACATCCCACTCCTGTGGCATAACAAGCTAGATAAAATGAGAAAGATAAATATTCATAGCCCGAAGTGGAGACATCTCCAGCAGGTTCTCTCTGGCCCCCTAGGGTGAGATGGTAGCCACAAGCGGGGAGATGCTGACGGCTATACCACCTGATACTGGTGTGATTAGAGCACACCCAGCATCTTGCAGGATTAGCTATAATGTATTGTAGTGTGCTTTTTGTTGATCAAACGGCAGCTGCTAAGAGATGTAGCCTTCAAGAGCATACAGCTGACCCCACCTGTTACATTTCACATCTACATGTACTTTATTGTCTAGGCATGCTGTATCTTTGCTGTAGTTTATGATTTCTCTGTCCCGGACTCCAAGCAGAATGCTTGCATCCATTTTTGATTGGATTTGCAAAGAATGTTTATATGGGATTTTACTTTTAAAATACACAGTACCAAAAATGTGGTTGTGCATAAAGGAGAAACAACAATTTTCTTTCACCGCAGTTCATTCTTTCCTCATTTGAGAACAGTATGTTACAATTACATAAAGACACTTCACTGAATTCTCCGTAATGTCTTTCTCCATAGTTTATCTTCACTTATGTTTACTATAGCCGTTCACAGGTTTAAAGGTTTGTTTAATATGCAAAGCATTTTGACGTGGGGTAATGAAATATTTCATACAACTATATGTAATGTTTTAAAAGAGTCCTAAAATTAAATATGACCACTGCTAAAAGATGTAATGCAGAAGCATAAAATATGTATGAAATTATGTAAATACACTGGAAAATGTCTTCCAGCTAAACTTGTCTACCAGTTTTCTGAAGGCTTGCCAAACTTGAAATAAAAGCCACATTGAGCAGAATGTTTAGACATCTGGATACCTTTCCTTTAAATTCCAGGAAAATATTCTGTATCTAGTTTGAACTACAGCTACCTAAGTCGCTATTTCCACTACAGTCAAAATAGTTATTCTTTGTAATTTCCTGTTTGTCATATTACTTCTCTTCAACCAGCTGATCAAAGATACTCTCAATATTTTTGTAACTGTTTTTCCTGCCTAATTTTCTAGTTAGTGTTTTAACAGGCTTAAGATTGCAAGCCAACTTTTTTTCTTTGACCTGTTCAGGCTTTCAATCTTCAGACTTTGGACTTCATTCCACTGCTGGTGCTGTACAATTTATTAAAACGAATTGAACACTGCAAAAAATATTAACAAAGTTCAGCAGTTCACCAAATTTAATGTTGAAAATTATTTCTGCAGTCATGTTCATGTCACAGGAAATTCCTTGAATACTGAATCTATCTCAGGCAATTTTAAGCAGTAATAAAGCTAGGAAGCAGGCCTTATACCATTCTGTGGCACTTCTGTTTTAACGGTGGTTTATATGGGTTGGTGAAAAAAATGAAAAAAAAAATATTTAATTTAGCTTAATCACACAACAAATACTTGATCTTATTACAATTACATTAAAAACCTTCCAGACTGAGCTTAGGTTTTTTTAACGTTTACTTAATTTACATAAATAAAGCACAAACACGTATGGTAGTTTAGTACTCTTATTACATGGAGTCACAGTGTTTTCTTAGGTTTTACACTTCTTACAAATCAGAAATCACATCTGCTGAACATCAGTGAGATATAATAGCAAGAATATGAAGATTAATGTGTTTTTATCCCTCATACACTGCTCTCCTACATATCAAAACATCAGCAAGAAATGAACTATACATTCATCATTAAAACGATACACAGTTTAAAGATAATACAGAAACTAGTTATGCTAACTACCAGTGCCCTATACAAAAATTTTCTTGATAGAGCAGGTTCAGCTTCTCATTTTGGGACTTTTTCTCTCAGCAGATAATGTAAATCTATCACAAAATGTGTGAAATCCAGTGAAAATTTCATTCTAGGTAGAAACATCTTCTCAAAGAAGTAGAGTAGTGTTTATTGACAAATTTGTTAGTTTAAGTTCACCTTTTACATGTCACTCTGTGAGATAGAAGCCAGTATGGTGCATTATATTTAAAAGTAATTTATTAAATTTAATTTTTATTACAAATCATATAGAAATAAACCATCATCTTTCCCTTGAACTTGAAGATCTATATCCAGAACTAAATTTGTAAAGGTCTTTACTCTAGTGGGCCTGCATTTCTTGCATAAAAACATTTGAACTCTGCATGCTAGCAATGTACATGTGAGTTATGTAGCTCAGGTCCATCCTAGTGAAGATATACAGTGCAGCCTCGGAAGCCCAAACTGATGAGTGAGCACTACCCGTGTGAGAAGTCATTTTGACGTAAGATGGGTTTCTTTGGGTATATCTTTACTATACAAACAGGGCCTTGTTAGAGGTCAGTGAGGGTCTCTACTTCACTGCACAGGGCATGCTGAGGGGTTGTGGAACTGTCCCTGGCATCCTTACAGCTACCTAACCCCAGTGTGTCCTAGCCCTCCGGGAACAACTCGCTTGGGTAAAGCAGCTCAGTGATGTGGACACACTTGTTCTAGTTGTGTTGACCCGCTCTTACCCAGTTTGCGAATGACAGCAAATGGCTCAGCATGGACATAACCTTTGCTAGACAAACACTATCAACAATTCATGTACAGTACACAGTGCAGGACTACAATGCAATTTTTCACTGAAATAGGTTACTTTACACTGAAAATATAACACAGCAAAATACACGGAGAATTTTGGACAGTAAGGATCTCCTTGATGAGATGAATAGCTTCTGATTGTCTTGATTCACTTGCAGACAGGAGGAGCTGATAACTCTTTTATTGCATATATATTTGCAAACGTGGCCTACAAGCTTAGAAAAAAGTACAACAGTTAGCAACTATGCAAAAATTTTCTTTTTAGTTAGAAATTGTCTATTTAGAAATGCTTATCAGATGATAGAAAAAAATAAATTACTTGTGGGTAAGAGAGTTGTCTGACCTACCAATTAACAAAGAAAATTGGGTCAGATGTACAGCAAGTAAATTAATTAACTGAATATGACTAGCTGGCATTTGACAAAATAGCATGTCACATTGATAGGAAGCCCAATCCTGTCAACAAGGCTGAAGGTGCTTAAAAGGAAGAAGAAAAGAAATAAAAACAGTAAATGTAAAGACAAGCACAGACAAGCAGAGCAGTAGGGGGAAATTTGCTTAAGAGCACTAGTTTTTCTCTATGGCTTCCCTTTAGCATAAAAAAAGCAGAATGTATTGTGCAATTCTGATAGATCAGCAGTGTCAAAAATATATATTACATGTGGAAAAAAAATAATGCAGTATTTAATGCAGCTAAAACCACTTGAAGTCAGGGTTCTTCTAGTAGCATTATCTGAGTCACATTGCATGTATGTGTAGCTTTTTTCGTCTTGCTTTCCTGATTGCATATATTGGTTGAAGGGCATGGAGGGCATAGGGTGTAAAAGAGGAATGAATTAAAATTTGAAATCTTAATCTGTGTCATTACTATGGAGTTGAATTTGCTGCAGTCTCTATTTCTGTCAGGCTGGTCAGGGAAAAATGCTTATTCTGATGTCATGAAATACAGTGAGTGCTGAAGTGTTTGACGCATGCTCATAGAAATTCTTTAAAACACATCTGTATCTGGGGGTCGTCAGTGGATTTTATTCTTGCAGAAACAGATGAAAATCTGTTAATTTCACAGGGCAAGTGGGGCAAAATTATTTCCTTGTGTTCACAGTAGCAAGCTTAAGTAATGTTATTTAAAACAAATTCAAACCACATCAGAAACTCTAAAACTTGAGGTATCTACTTGGGACAAAGTGAGGCCACAATGCTTTGCTCCCATGGTCACTTATTTACTCATTATGGCAGCTGGTGCTTTTCCCCCTGTTTCCTTCAAAGCCTGGAGGTATGTGGTGAATGGAGTTAAATCCAGTTGGCGGCCGGTCACGAGCGGTGTTCCCCAGGGCTCAGTTTTGGGGAAGTTCTGTTCAGTATCTTTATCAATGATCTGGATGAGGGGATCAAGTGCACCCTCAGTCAGTTTGCAGACGACACCAAGTTGGGCGGGAGTGTGGATCTGCTCGAGGGTAGGAAGGCTCTGCAGAGGGACCTGGACAGGCTGGATCGATGGGCCGAGGCCAATTGTATGAGGTTCAACAAGGCCAAGTGCCGGGTCCTGCACTTTGGCCACAACAACCCCATGCAGCGCTACAGGCTTGGGGAAGAGTGGCTGGAAAGCTGCCTGTCGGAAAAGGACCTGGGGGTGCTGGTCGACAGCCGGCTGAACATGAGCCGGCAGTGTGCCCAGGCGGCCAAGAAGGCCAATGGCATCCTGGCCTGTATCAGAACTAGTGTGGCCAGCAGGAGTAGGGAAGTGATCGTGCCCCTGTACTCGGCCCTGGTGAGGCCGCACCTCAAATACTGTGTTCAGTTTTGGGCCCCTCACTACAGGAAGGATGTCGAGGTGCTGGAGCGTATCCAAAAAAAGGCAAGGAAGTTGGTGAAGGGTCTAGAGCACAAGTCTTCTGAGGAGCGGCTGAGGGAACTGGGACTGTTTAGCCTGGAGAAGAGGAGGCTGAGGGGAGACCTCATCGCTCTCTACAACTGCCTGAAAGGAGGTTGTAGCGAGGTGGGTGTCGGTCTCTTCTCCCAAGTAACAAGTGATAGGACAAGAGGAAATGGCTTCAAGTTGCAGCAGGGGACATTTAGATTGGATGTTAGGAAAAATTTCTTCACTGAAAGGGTTGTCAAGCATTGGAAGAGGCTGCCCAGGGAAGTGGTTGAGTCCCCATCCCTGGAGGTATTTAAAAGACATGTAGATGTGGCACTTAGGTACATGGTTTAGTGGTGGACTTGGCAGTGCTAGGTTAACGGTTGGACTTGATGATCTTAAAGGTCTTTTCCAACCTAAACGATTCTATGATTCTATGTTTCTCCCTTTCCAAATGCTGCTCAGCTTGAAAAGAAGCACAGTTGATCCCGAAGAATTTCCTCCACAAAATTTTACATATTTGCTCAAGAGGAAAGACCAGAAGATAAAGGGAGCAAAAGGATTTTAAATCCTGGAGAAGCCAAGCTGTTCTTCAGAAGGTGCCTCCATGCTGGCCCTGGGGCACCCTGAATGGCAGCCCTGGCACCTGGCAAGGTGGCAGCAAGTACCAGGATGTGTTCCTGGCAGCCAGTCTTGGCTGATCTGGTACAACACACAGAGCCAGGAGAAACAACTATCACCCATGATCATGTGTCTGCTTCCGTTGGCAGGAGAGGTGGCAACTGGGTGTCTTTTTTATTTTTTTTTTTAAGTTTTAGGGGTTGTTTTATCCTTTTCCATTATGTTTCAGAGATTTGTTCCAGACTAGTAGCCTATGGGCTGGGGAGATGAGAATTCAGTCAGATATAGAGCACACAAAACAGTGTGACAAATTGCAATGACAAGGTTGTGTTAGTAGCTTATGATGTAGTGAAATGAAATCCTGAACCAGGGAACACAGACAGTGGTGTGCTATGTGCTATAGGCATCCAAGTTCAGAGAGGGGGGGAGGAGGGTGCAGCAGGGGTAGGAGCACTGAGCCAGTAAAATCACCACTGCCATTACTGCCAGCCTGTAACACACCGCTCATCAACAAATTAAGTCATTTTTCTTGCACTCAATATCAAGGAGTAGAGTGATGCAGTTGGTATTTAAACATCATGAAATACGTTATTAGACACGCACAGCTGGAAGTATAGAAATACAATGTTTTGGTCAGAAGCTTTCAAGCCTGCTGGCTGAAACATTTAACATTTTACTTCCATCTGTGTATGTCTTACAGAACTGGCTTGAACTTAATACCTCACACTGGAACATCCAAGAACTTTGGGGAAAACACTTTTTAAAAACATTCTGTCTTCACCACCAGTCCATTTTGTCTTTCTATACAATAATCATGAAAGGACTTAGCATAATTCTTGCAAAAAGGTTGAGCCAGATTCATTTCCTCTTAGCTAGTAACCAAAACTACTCTAGTCCTAACCACCATTGTGTCTGAGCATCTTATATGATGAACACCTCCATAGATTTTATCCTTGCAACCAGTAAGATGGAGAGGCATTGATCCCATTTTTCAGATGGGGAACTGAGACATGCTGTTGACTAAGAGACTTGCCCAAAAGTTCCCTCAGTCTGTGGCTGACCTAAGAATGGGACCCATGTTTCTTTCAGTGCCCTCTCATCCAAACTAATCCTCCTAAATTTCCAGAATCTAAGGGAAAAGTAGTTGTAAAGGCCAAACAATCTGAATCGCTAGCACACCCTGCCCAGAAAATGCCATACAGGGATAATACAGACCCCTGGCACTGACTGACATTTATGTTTCTTTGGCCCAAGAATTCTTTCTGTACTATGCACTCTATGAACACAAACAAAGGCAAGATCCCTACTTTAACATGTACTTCTTTGCCATTTGTTGATATCCAGTCTATCCACGTCCCAGCTCTTCCAGACTCCTCAGAAATCTTCATAACTTTTTTTATGACCCAGTCCCCAAAAGAATGATGGATATTGAATTCTAAACTCTTTACTCTGAAAAAATTTCTTTTTACTATACTCTAAAGACATATCTCAAGCATAACTTCCTGAGCTTTCTCTCTTCACATTTGCTATATTAATGACTAAATGATCACACTTAACAGAGCAACATTTCCAATATTTAATGCCACCTCACATACATTTACTCTTCTTTTCAAAACTAAATGGAATAAGGAATCAGTATTCATCTTTTGATAAACTGACATACATGTATGTCCCTGTAAAAAAGTAAAAACAAGGTAGTGATGCCTCATACTCTTTCAAAGCCTCTTAATTCTGCTTTGTGAATTTCCTTCCGCTTCAGACAGTAGAGTATCCCTTAAAATTTTACATGAATACTCAGTTTATTTTCCCCTCAGATTTTCAAGTTCTGGTGTGTTACAGAATTTTGCTATATATATATGGCAATATGGAAGTCCTTAGGGGAAATTTTGGCATCTGAATAAAATGCAGTCTTGTTGTCTGAATTGTTTGGCAAAAAGAACATAGAATGTATTTTCTTGGCAATCAGGAGGGTGTTGACTTTCTGGCTTGAAGGACCAGATGCACAAAGAACTTTTATCAAAAAGAATACAGGGACATGACATGATTAGCTAAATAAGTACAGTCCTGGGGAGAAAATGCCAGGTGATAGTACGCTTTTTAGTCTGGGAGAGAAAGGTTCTAACCAAACAGGAATCAATAATTGGAAACTGAAACCACCCACCTCCAAATTAGAAATCAGGCACAGATTTTAAACAGTAAGAATAATTAACTAATGAAACAAACTACTGTGGAAAGCAGGAGGTTCTCCATCTGCTCATCTTTACCAGTCAAGACCAACTGCCCTTTTTTTTTTTTTTTAGACAAGCTTTACTCAAACACAAATTAGCATACTTACTACAAGGGCAACTGGGTGGAAATCTGAGACTAGATAAACTAAAGATTCATTCCTGCAGGTTGCAAAATCCTCATTAAAGAGGTGCTGTACCTTAGCTAACTGAAACACTAATATTAACAGAGGAAATTAAAGAGCAATCCAGGGTTTCCAGTACAAAAATAAGTCTTTTTGTGTGGTTAATGCTAAAGGTTCCCTTATCAGCAGTCATGATACTAAAAACAGAGACTGGGAGGATTACCTCAGTCCATCATACTCTCATCGGACAAAGCCAATATTTGACATGAAATTAATCCTGATGCAGAGAAAGTGAAAATGCAGATAAATTGTGTACAAGAATCGGCATGTAAATTGTGTTTCATAATTTCAGGTTTTAAACTGCTGAGCACTTGTTTAAAGAAAAAAAAATTCCTCTATCCTTATATAAAGATCGGTCCTCTGTCCATATGGAAAAGCACTGTACCCTTTTAACTGTGTCAAAATTGTCTAAGTAAATTATTGTTAAAAGCTCTTCTAAAATCAGCTCAGGTTCTAGAGTTAGATAAAGGCAAAACAAATGAGTAAATTAAAGTTTGACAATTCTTTAGCATGAGATAGAAGTCTAAACTAAGCTACAGTAAACTTCCTCTAAGAGAAATAAAGATGCAGAAAACCGGCTGATTTACTCCATTTTGCTGTAGAACCACCCTAACCAGGTCTGGAGGAAGAGAAAGGGGATCAGAAACTTGAACACAATGGTTCTGATCTTCGTGATAGTTCTTCTGTTGGGAGGAGAATACAGGCTTCTAAACCAGCTGTATGCTGTAAAAATCCAAATGTACATGTACAAAAACTGGGTTAGGACTCTACAATGAAAGCCTGTATATAAGCTAGAGTCTGCCTGTGACAATATTGTAAATGATTAATTATTATAGGAAATTTTAAATAGTAATTAATTGCTAATGAAGTGAAAGTTTATATGAAAATAAAACTATGTTTTTACCACTTAGGTGAGTATAAATCTGCTTCTGTAAATGAGGTTATAACCACATATTTCTCGCATATTCTTGATATAAATTTTTGAAAAAAGTCTTTTATACTAACTGCATTGTACATAGTTTAAAGAGGTCTTCGTGCTGTCCAATTTACAAGTTGAATTTGGATATTTTGTTCAAGGTAATTCCTTCCTGGAGGAAAAATGAATACAGTTAAGGATATTCTTAGTCTTATTTTAATTTAAAGTACATCAGTTATTAAACCAGAAAAGTCAGGGTTAGTTTGCCTTTGACTTTAACACATTCTTCTGATGCTCCTGATGATTAGGAACTGTGAACATCAACTACACTGAGAAAGGCTTGGAGAGGCAGTCTGTTTTACAAAGTGCAATGTGAAAGCAGTCAATTGCCTGGGGACTAGGAGGGTGATATGGTAGAACTGGGCATATCTGAGCTGGTCATGAGCACAGGGTAAAACTGGGGTATTATAAGTGATGGAGATGCCAAATTTGTTGTACAATCAGATGAGGAGAGAGGTGAAGTTAAAAGAGAAGATACTATAGAAAGTTGGTTTGGTTGAACCTATACTGACAATTAATTAATTTTGAAGGGAAAAGTTGTGGTATTACTTACTTCAGCTTCTTTCCTGTGAACCCTCTATCTGCATTTAGATATATCAGTTGAGTAAGCTAGACCTCTTGCATAAAGGTTGGACACTGTCTAACATAAAAAGCATATAGTTCTTTTGAGTTTTGTAGAAAGAGGTTTCTTCTTTGGCACAGCAGAGGTAAGCAAAATTTCCCCTAGTTTAGGTTTTATAAGAGGCCTGGGGAGCATTGTCTCAAGAAAACAACCTTAGGATAAAGTGTTAAAGATTTTTTTTTCCCCCAAAAAAAATGCCAAGAAATCACTATTAAAGACTCAGAATCCAGGGCTTTACAGTATTATATATTAACTCTTTGGCCACATCCTCTTTCTCCAAAAAAAATCTTTTTCCTTCTAATTCTGGATCCAAAGCTTAGCATCTATTTTCCCCTCTTAATTTAGTATTCTCACTATTTTGTCATTTTTATTGTCACTATAAAAGAGAGAACCTGATCCATAGACAGGTTCATTTTTCCGCAGTTGTGGAATCCCAGTCACTTTCTGCTCTGTGTGAACAAACGGATTTGTACACAACAAGAAATTTGTGTTTTCCAGGTATTAATCAATGCCTGCATACAATCTCATCTGCTTCAGCTTCCCTCACAACTAAACAGATAAAATAGTTGACTGTAAAGCAAATTTCACTGCTCACATGGTCTAGGTTTCCTTACGTGCAATGCAGGGAATAAAGCAATTTATTATGAATATAATTTACCTTCTAATGCAAGGTAGATATATTCCAGTAAATGTTTACCATTACCCTGCTCTAGTTAATCAGTAAAACACTGAATACAAACAGCTCGCTGTATACTTTTCATATAAATGACACTGAAGGACTCTTTTTCACTGACCTACACAGTACTGTAAGTACTCAATAATGAAAACATGAAATGGATTCTATAAATGTGCTCCTAACATATAAAAGAATATATATTGCCTGAGCAGCTTGGACATACAGAGAAAGTATTTTTCTAGAATGTGATCAAATCTTTAAAATTGGCCCATAGAGAAAGATGGAGCTAACGTTGCTTACAGTTCCTCCCACAAAATCCCCTAAAAGTGCAGTAATAGCAAAGCTGTGAGACTCTTTTGTCCCACTCCCAGGCCTCTCTATTTCTTCACCCAGTCTATAAGTCTCCATATATTGGACATATGACTTGAGGAAGGAAGAAGGTATGGGACAGGGGCTGTACGATGGGAGGGAAGTTTGGGGACAAAGGCAAGGCTATGTCAGCAGGCTGCACCTGGCAAGAGCTCAAATTCACAATGCCGCAACCTTGTGCTGCAGCACTCGCAGAGCTCTGGGTGCCAGATGCAACCAGCTGGTGAGCCCATCAGCTGCGCCTGGCACCAGGCCATGGCGTGGCCCTGGGAATGCCTCAGTTGTCAGACGTCTACAGCATGAGACCTGACAGATCTTCTCCTCCTGTGAGATGATGCTGTTTCGTACTTCAGAGATCAATCTTGCACTCGCTACTATCTGTATTTATTTATTCATTCATTCATTTATGCATTTTCTGCCCCAGACTTCAGTGGAATCAAAGTTGGGACATTAATTTCTCATCTGAAGAATTCAAATGGGAACCCTTAAGTGTACCTCCTTTTCCACTGTCCAAGTAAAATGTTACTTCTCGAGAAACTGGGAATAAATACATCATCAGACAGCTGCACATGGTAGGAATCCAGAAGAGTGGCAGGCTGTCTGCAGCCCCCTTCCCTCCCTCTTTACTGGCTAAGGCTGCCAAACTCAATAGCCAGTAAAAACAAGGCATTAAAATGCTATCACTGACTTAGAAGTACTATCAAACCCATGCAGTGCACTCTTTGCACAAGCTCATTTTCCACAGACAGGAAAATCAAAGAATCCAATAATAATGGAAAAAATCATCTGGGAGAAGGGGAGGAAAGGGAGGCACAAAAGAAAAGAAGGTCCTCTGGTAGGAAGCAGAGAGAAGTTGGAGTCAGTTGTAAGTACTCACAGTCCCTTGGTAGAAACAAAGTAGATCAGGCTAATTCCTCTCCCTGTGCACAGTCGGTTTGGCACTCAGAGACACAAATGTCCATCATCCCAGGAAGAAACCTGAAATAACTTCCTCAACTAGAATTTTTAAAAGGTGAAATAGCTAAAATTTCCCTGTTTCCTCTGCTGTCCCTGCTGCTTTTCTCAGTCAAGGTACCATCAAAGAAAATAACTACTTGGTCTGTAGAACAGTCACAGTCCACTTCTTTTTTTTCAAATGACATGAATGGGTAAATTGAGGCAGGGAATGACTAAGACTGTAGTTTGCTTTTTAGCATAAGCTACCTCATGAGAGACTGAGCTGCAACAGAGCTTCCTCTTATGTTAGGGACTCAACATCACATGCACAATACCTATATATTGTATTGAGAGAAAGCTTGTTAGGTTTCACATATCTTACACCTGATGGGAGGGTAGAGCTGCTGTAGAAAGGACAGCAGCTCTGTTGCCCACCTGAGAGTTCATCTACACCGTTGCTTCAAAGACATCGTTAACTCTGGCTGAAGACACAGTTTGTAGATATGTTTTTCCATACTATTTGGGGTCATATTAAATTTCTGAATGTCCTGCTTGTGCTTGCTGAAGCCTGTGGTGTTCTGCTTTCTTCACAAAGTACCAGCTGCAGCTCTGAACTCCACCGCTGTCTTGATGCCCAGAGAGGCAATTGATAAGATCCTGAAGACAGCCATAGATGTCCTATAAAAGGCAGTGAAGATCTAACTCTTACATCTCTTAGGCATGTGTGCAAAGATCTCAATCTTGATTTCCTAACAGAATCAAGAAGCTTGGATCCCCCAAATCCAAAATTCTCTTACTGCATTCAGCACCTTACAAAGCTCTGATAAGAATGAAAATGTAATAGTGAACATTTATATCCATATCAAGCCATTCATTCTAAAATAATCATTTTTCTATAGAGAGAGAGGCAGGAATTAGTTAAATGAAATGAAATACAGCCACTTCTCCAACAGAGCGCAGCAAATGTGTAACTCTACACAATAGTTGAGGACAGCCAGTAAGGAAGGATATTATGCCCAGCTGAAAAAGTGTTCTCTGATTCATGAATATAGTTTAGTTTTGTTCCATTTACACGGCCTTCGTTTTCCTATCCAAGCAGCTGGTGCATGATAGTGAAATTCTGCCCTCACTTTTAATCACAAAGGCACTTTAGTTTCAATCAGAAATGCACTTTATTTTTTCAACAAAAAATGAGAAAGTATTGACACTTTCAAAACACATAGTTTATATCACAAAAAGGTTGTTTAATCATGTATTTTGTTGCTAGAGCCCTTTCATCTTTTAAAGGTTTCTGAGAAGAACCTGCTTTCATTTCAGGTTAGGATGCAAGAGCATATAAATCTGCAGCCACACTGCTACTCAGGGTGAGGTCTGGTACAGGAAGCACCTGCTTTTAACAGAAGTTTGAGCCGGAGATAAGAAGGTAAAGATCATCCTGGGTTTTAGCAGCTTTTATCCAATCAGAGGCCGGGATTTTCTTAGCCCACATTAATAATTATTATTTAAGCATGACAACCTCAGATAATTTTGCTTCCTTGCACTAAATCTTCCCTGGATCTTGTGATACAGCAGCTCCTCTATCTGGGTCGTTATTCATTGTTATACTGTATAATGCCACTGAAGGATTAAGATGATATTAGCAAATGCATTATGAAGCCACAAGTAATCAAGCTTAATGTAGAGTGAGATTTGGAAGTAGAAAGTGTTCAGACTAAGATGTTAGCAGTGTGTTATGGAAATGGTTTAATCTCTGGTTATAAGTAGCTAAAATATGCTGAATTTTAACATCAGTGTGCAACTTCGATTAGCATCTCCTAAATACATAATACCCATAGCAATCCCACTAAAAAATGGGAGCTTAATTGTCGCCTTACAGTCTAGTACCTTTCACCTTCACATAATGCTGCCATGATGGCTTTTCAAAACAGCAAGAAGGAGAAGAAGAAAGAAGAGAGAAGAAAATCAACCAGAAGAATTTGTCGGCAAGACACTTTAACATCCATTTCAAAAGTCATAGATTACAATTTAAAATGGAAGTCCCCTTTTGAACAAAGAAGGAAAGGTTATGAGAAAATACAGTTTGAAATTATTGATGTATAAAGCCATACGTGATTGCATCTGTCCTATAGCTCCCCCAAATGCACCAAATGGATATTGCTGAAACCTCATGGAAATAAGAGCAAGAGATTTGACTACAGTGATTCTCATTACTGCTTAGAATGCAGGTTGATGTGTCTCACATGGAATATATGCTTTTCTCATTCAGCCTACTTTATGGACTGCGAGTCAGATAGGCTGTATGTGTTCTGCTCAGATAACCTTGGAAACATGTAACAGTCATGCAAATTATAATTCTAGAAAAAGAAATAAAGTCAATTGACCATTGATTGTTCTTTTCCTTTATCCTACTCTCTCGTATAAGCATCCAAGTGTAATGATTGTGAACTCAAAGAATTTCTGTTTCAATGCACTTTATCTTTTCAGGTAATGAAGTTAGTGGGTTCAGCTTCAGTTCTTTAGGTTTTCTGTGTTGGGTTTGTTTTTTTTTTCTCTCCCAGAAAGGGCTATTTAAAAATGGTGCAGCAATTATGTCTTTTCTAGCATTGAAGTTTCTGTCTCTGCAGATATTTACTGAATGTTACACCAGAGCAGGAAGCAAATGACCAGAAACACTGATGCAATAAAACAAAAGCTTTAACTTGGCTAGAACAGTAGTGAAGCACGTGAGACATTGCAATTTATTTTTACAAACAGGCTCATATCCTGGTCAGATATTGTTAATCACAGCAGATTCACTTCTCTAGTTTACATGTTGGTCTTGGGGAAAAAAAAGCACAATATAACTTCCCACCCCTACCTCTACTTCAAGGACTTTTTGGCATCAAATGAATCAGCCCTTTTATTAAATTACCTTCTCTGGGATTCTCAGAGAAATATCCTTTGCTTCCTTCATTCAGTTTTTCAGAGCCAAGGTGCTGATGACACTCAGAAACCTCTTGGTATCTTTACAGATTGTTTCTTCTTCCTCGATTCTGTATGTCAGAATTGATTCCCAAACATATTTATCTACATTTTGTTAATTGTAATTTAAAATTGTATTCTGAAGGGTATACATTTAGACTATAGTAATTTTGAAGGCGAGCAGTTATTTCATTGGGTTGTCACTCCTTCCAGAAATCAAACCCTCCCTGTCATATATAAATAGATTGCTTGATATACATGCAATATCCTGTCGGTGTCATGCACTCTTTTCTTTAATCTGACTGACATAGCACATAATAAAATGCTCACTTCAATATATGTCTGTTGCATTTTGCCTAATTCTGGGCTTAGTTTAATATTAGTCATGAATATTTCCTACAACTGGATATGAATTTGAATATATAAAAGGCAGATTTTATGTTCATGCTGCAGCACTTGCTTCTCCCATATATTTTATTGCTTTCCCTGCTTGTGATGAATTAAGTCATCTGAAGAAAAGAAGAACGGGAAGCAACAGGGACTAGAGCCGTTATCTTTATCCACAAGCCAGGTGTAGCATATGAGAGGGAGAATTGCATTCTTTGCACTTTATTTTCCATAAGTAACTCACAGCAGTGAGCTGGAGGGAGCCATCCTCTCCACTGGCCATTGCAAGAGGAAATACAGAATTCCAGCATATTAATTCTCAGACTTCTTTTCATATAAAGGTACTTGATCAGAATATATCAGCAATTTTATGCCGTATAATTTATATGGATTGTTTTCTAGGGGAGACAGAGATTGGATTGACATTTTGTTTCTCTTCTGTCCTGCTGCATATCTAAAGCGCTATCTTCTTCAGGTAAAAAGCTGTTTCCGATCCATGCCCTGGATGCATAGGTGTTTCTCTGGGGTTTTTATAAGTGGAAATTACTGTAATGAACCAAAAAATATTGTGACTTTTTCAATATTCCTGCCAGGGGACATTCCTAAACATTCTGAGAACGATTTCACCAAGACAGTACATGTATACAACAGTCCGCTTCTCATACACATGTAATCAAAAAGAGTTTCTTTAAGGAATCTGTAAAGCACTGATGAACCATTTGTTTTTTCCTCTCTCTACCTTGTCTTCTTCTTACATTTAATGCCGGAAGCAGACAAAAGGTGAACCGTTCTTTTAAAATGTATTTGAGCTCTATTTCATAAGAATATACAGAACTTGATCAACAAGGGGAATCTAACCCTTCCCTGCTGGTTTTTAAGATACTTCGTGCAGTCAAACCTTCCTGACTGACTTTCAAAAAAATGGCCTAGTGCTTAGGTCTGTGGTTTTAACTATTCTCCACAAACATCTGCTCTCAGTTTAATGATTTTATTGAACTGATCTTGAGGGTCATTTTGGCCCTGGTTTCTGGTTGTTTGCTGGAGACACACATTCAGATTTCCTTTTGGGAGGATTCAGTTGTGGATGACTAGTGAGGAAATCTTCTTAATTCATCCATGTTGTATAAAAACTGCCTTGCACAGTAATTACTTTTATTGTAGTTGGAGAGTTGATGGGGATTCTGAAGATGTCCATCTATTTTTTCAGTTTCTGAAGATAAGAATGTATTCAAAAAAGTATCTTTAGAAAAATAAAATTATTGAACCGTACTTTTACTTCTGTTATTGGACTAGATACTTATGCATCTACTTTTATAGCTGAGAAGGAAGAATTAGGCAGCATGTTCGGAGACACATTTTTATTAATTTGTGATGTTTTCACCTTTTCTATGGCCATTTGGTCATCTGAAACACATACGAGCTGAGGTGGTTTTAGCTTCTTCCTTTTTAAAGAACAGGAAATTAATGTTATAAAAGGGAACAGAAGCAATGGCTGCCATTTCTGTGCTTCAGCAAGTCAAAAAATTTAAAGTACTGTGGCATTTCTGGCTTGCTATACCACCTACCAAGACCTGCACATAACTTGTTGCTCTTAGAAAGTCTATTTTACCATTTGGCAATAGATAGTTCTTTTTTCACAATACCTGAAACGGAATAGAGTTTCAGACTCTCTTTCAAAACTGCCTTGTGTTCCCCTTGTTTTATTTGTCATGCAGAAGTACAGTCTGTTCTGTCTACATACTGGGTGACCTTGCCTCCCTATGGATAGAAATGATGGAAAAAATGAACCTCTGTCTAAAACAGATTAGATGCCAAACCTAGTTAGATCTTGCCTAATCCTATAAAAGTATGTCAGTTAGGGACTTACTTGACCTAAGGAAAAAAAGATCTGAAAACACTATCCTAGCTGATTACTTATTCATCTTGATTATACTGCAGCCACGGCTTTATTACAGCAGACAAAGTATGGTCATGCAAATTTAGCCCACTTTCCATCACCCTATGTAAGGCATCCACACAGCATGTTAAAATGTATTTTTATTCAACAATGCAACCAACCTAGAGCAGCTTAATTGCCAAAACAACACAGTGAAATCCAAACAGAAATTACTTCCTAGTTAGACAAGGCTTTTGTAATAGTGTCCCACATTGTTCTTGCTGAGTGATTCCGACATGCTTGAGAAGTTTTATGGCACTAATGACACTATTACAATTGTTCTGCAAATCCTGAGTTACTTTTTGCTATTGTCTTAATACCAACAGGTTTTTATATATAATTATTGTCAACATCTATCTGTCAAGATAATTAAATAATTTTTAGATCATTCTTTCTTTCTTTCTTTCTTTTAGAAGACAAATGATCAAACGTGTGTGTGCACAGAAAAAAAATGGAAGAACCTTTGAAGGAAGGTTTCTCTCTCTAGCAGTAGAACATATTGGATGTTACACGCTGGATTCAGTGTTATTTTGGTGAATGCTATAACAGTCAAATTAGCTAACCCAAAGGGAATGAAAAAGGTGTTTAGAACTAGTGACAGTACTTCAAAAAATGAGGCTGGGTCAAGCACTATATGAGCACTAAAGCGAGTATGGAGTATAATAAAGCAACTTGTTTTTTTGAATAGCTGGGCACAGTATAGGTAAGCCTATTGTTCCCCAAAGGCTGCTTGCAGTTACTGTTAATGCACTCCTGTGCTTTTACCAGAGCCTTCAGTAGCTGTGACAGTGCTTGCAAATGTGATGCTCATGACAAGTCTGCCTGCTTCTAAAGCATGTGAAGAAAGCTGAACACTTTTAATAATACTAATGGAGAGATTATCTTTAGCTTCTGATTTTTTTCCTTTTGAAAATAAAAGTGGGAGGTTTGTTTTAACACTCTGCCCTTTTCAGAAAGGTTGTAAGAAGCAATTGAGCCCCCTCTGCAAAAAGCTTCCCTTTTCAAGTTTTCCACTTAATTAAAATACCACATTTTAGCTCGCTAGAAGTGAATTCTTCACCACTACCTTTTAGAGAAATAAAAAAATAAATAATAGCAGCAATCCTCTGTCAGTATAAAAGTATTTCTGTTAGTTTGTATGCACAAAGGGATAATTATATACTTTTAAAGTCCCCATTAAAGAGCCAAAAACTGTTCCACAGCTTCCTTATTAAAGATATCTGAATACTGCAGATAGCATTAAAGGCTACAAGACTAGCCAATTAGACTGCATTAATATGCAAATTTCTGCAGAAAAGAATGTGTAAAATGTTTTGAGATTATTTAGGAGTGTAGAAGAAAGACTTGGACTCATGGGTTAAAATGATGCTATTATGCACATATGGATGCACATATGTATGTTGCCTCTAAAGCACTAACACCACTCATTTTTGCTGTTAAATAAAAAGTGTAATCAAGATCTTCTGACTGCTTTTTTTAAAGGATAAGAAGTTATTCTGAACAAAAATGAATTTGTTAATATTCCAAAATATGAAGGATTTCACAGAGGTTCAGCAGATGCGTTATGGATCACATTTTCCAGACACCTCCTAATGCTTTGGTAGATCACTACTCTGTAAAATGCATAACAGAGCATGATTACCCCCTCCCTCCTATATAATACAGGTCAATTTGCACTTGTTCTCTCCTGTATTTTGCATTTCTCTGCAGTGTTTTAACCTTTATGCATGTTCCATTTAACTAATTATTCAAAATTTACAGCAAATTTTATCCAGTCTATCAGATGTAAAACCAA
>NC_134950.1:33846530-33854030 GCF_965638725.1 Aptenodytes patagonicus | reverse complement strand
TTAATGTTTACTTTTTCTAATTGTTTATTGCTTACTGGACCTGATTATACCTGGACATAGCCAAGAAAAAAATGTATACAGCAAACTGTAAAAGAAAGCAAATAATGCTGCCCAGTGACTATCCCTCTTTGGTTTGACAGTAAGGTGGGAAGAGGAGCTGTATCTGAAAGTTATGGACCTAGAGGCTGGCATGCTATAACAATGAAACAGTGGAAAGCACTTGTCATATCATGCTACTAATCCTTAAAGCATTAAATATAGGTTGCTAAAGCAGACAGCAAAAATCTGCATTACTAAAATCTTTCATGCATTTCTACAGATGTAGGTGGAACCAGTTGTAGCAGTCATTGTATAATAAAACAGATACAATTAATAATGGAAGAACATAATTTATAGATAACTCTTCAGACATATGCATATGGATTGACACTCAGTCTATCTGTGAAAAGATTGAGAGTCCTTGGAAAAATAAAAAACATGGAATAATAGTTTCTTCCTTTCCTTTTGTAGGCCAGAAATGATACAACAAGGAATTCCAAAGATCAGTGTTTCTGTCTTCATAAAATCAGTCTGCATTGTAATTTTCAGAAAAAAAGCATAGTTAACCCAAAGTTGACAGTTTGTTATGAAAATATCTATCACCAAGCAATACCCTTACACTTTTTCCTTCCTAAAAGAACCCTCTAAGGTAATATTAGCAAAAAATCTGCATTAAGAAAATAGTAAAATCACAGAATCAAGTTACACAATACCAATGTTGAAGTCTTTAATTAGCCTCACAGTCACATACTTTTCACAGACACTCTATGCCTTATTGAGAGATCAGGATTGACCAGGCTTTAGGGATGAATCAAGATCATGTTCTAAGTAAGTGTATAGGAACAGGACAGATCTATGGAAGGAAGTTAATCGTCTTTGATGAAGGCAACTGAATGTTGCTCCTGGATAATTAGATTTTATCTTTGGCAATGACTGATATGGGAAGGCTACACAAGCATGAGACCTGTTTCTTCTTCTGGAGACTACATTGCATACATTTATACAGATATACACTTACAAACTCACATACACACATCCCTCTGTTAATTAACTTTAAGGTTGTAAATGGAAACACGTGAAAGACTGGAAATGTTGGAAATGCCGTTTCATAGGCTAATTTAACTCTGGCATTCCTGTTAATGTTGTGACTGTAAAAACCTCTTCAAAATTTTTGGTAAAGAAATGCAATTTACTGCCTCATTTCCAACCAGAAATTTATGTTGTGTTAGCATGCACACAGGTCATCAGCACAGTGAAAGCTTTCAGATGCCATCAGCACTACTATCTGCCGTTCGACCTAACCTATGTAACCACCAGCAGCAGTATATCATCAGCCTCTACTTTGTAAGGCCCTACGTGCAGAGAACTGGTACTTACTTTGCCATGTTTCACAGTCCTGGATTGCACTTTGTGATTCAGTGAGCAATTTTTTTCTTCCATTTTTCAACTCAGAGCTGACTCAGTAGCTATTCATCTCTTTCCAGCCTGTCCACTTTCTGGTCTTGCCCATCTTCCCGCCAGCCAGTGCCCATTTCAAGTTCAGTTACAATTACAGGGTTCCTGGCTTCAGCAAGAACATCAACTTGTTACCCCAAACCCTAGTCCCAGTGCTCCATGGTTTTCTCTTTCCAGGACTGTTGCCCTTTCTTGGCTCTTCCAACCTTTTCTTTTGACCTTGTATTATGTTAATTATCGTCCTCAAATCCCATTACCTTTTTCCCTCCTTTTCTTTATTCTTCAACAAACTGCAGTTTCTGTTTGTTTTTTCTTTCTGCCCCTTAGTAAGGTTCTTTTCTTTTTCAAGTTTCTGGAAAACTAGCACAGTAGATATATGAAGAGGTGGTCTTTCTGCCCTTACTTCTGAGTCCCAGTGACATAGCAGCTTGTGGCAATCAGGAACAAGTTGCTAGGACATTTTTATTCAGTCCTGCAGTTGCAAGCTAGAGTCTGACCATTACAGACAGTATTTTTGGGGAATTTTGCAGATGAAGTCTAACAAGTCCTGTTGACCATGTGTAAAGTGAGTTTTTCATGGCTTCAGAAAAGACATATTCTTCACAGAAAATCCTCCTGTGCTAAATTTCAATTTCTTAAAAATATCGATACTACACAGATATTGTGGATATCCTTCGTGGAAAAATCACAGCTTTTAAAATGTGAATCTAACATGTTTTCCCCAGTTTTATTTTCAGTAATAATAAGATAGATTGTGCTGAACGTTTAATACAAATTGAATGCAAAACAGATATTTGGCATTAAAAAAATTATCCTGCAGAGTTAAAGCTCAGCAATATTCTATATAACTGAAAATAGCACCCTTTAATGGCAGATTTTTCCTTCACTATCATCAGCCTGACAGATCCTGTACTACCTCCTCCAAGCACTCCAACCATGCTCTAAGTGTATGATGTCTTTTCCTGTGCCCATACTAGAAAGATGCTTTTTTCAGAAAGAGCAGATTGTCCTGCACCTCAACAAGGCGTTTCTGTTGCGTGTCGCTTCCTCTCCTCCTCTCCATGGTTTTGGCTGCCCTTCCTCTCAGCTGAGGCCCACTGGGCATGCCTTCTGTTGGAGTGCATTCATGCCTTCTCTTGGAAGACACTCTAACTGAAAAATAACCTTGTGACAGTTGCACCAACAGTTAAGCAATTTAATATAATTTAACCTGCCTCTTAATGGATTTAACAACTCAAATTAAAGCACAGAAGTAATCAACAATGATATTACAGGAATTATCACACTGAAAGCCATTTTTCCTGTATGTCCTTTTAATTTCTCATTCTTAACCTTTGGAATTAAAAATTTAAAATTCTTAACATATATTTTTTATTCATTAAAACATTCTGGACATTCTTTATTTACTCAGTAGGTCCTTATACAATGCAACTTTTTCTAATATCTGTGGTAGGGTATTATTCCACTATAGAATCCCACTATGCCTATGTCATGACAGCATCTGGCTACCTCATAAAGAAAAAAACCACACCTATAGCTGATGGGTTCCTTTTCTTTTGCTTCCCTGAGACAAGCAGGACACTGCCACTGTGTTTCCTACTTCTGAGCTTTTTCTTCCTTTTCGTGTGTTTGTGGGTAAATGCTAGGTTAAAAGACATTGTGCTGTATTCTAAAGGCTGGGACATTTGCAACACTGCTGCTGAGCTCACACCTTCTGAGACATGGACTGGATAAGCTTTTGACAATTTTCTGATATTTGACTAGATAGTTATGTAGGCAAAGCAGTAGTAACCAGTCACCTTTTTCCTGTAGGTTTTACTTCCCCAAGGAGATAGCGGTAAGCCAGGATAAGGTACGTGTGCTGGTTTTGGCTGGGATAGAGTTAATTTTCTTCATAGTAGCTAGTATGGGGCTATGTTTTGGATTTGTGCTGGAAACACTGTTGATACAACAGGGATGTTTTCGTTACTGCTGAGCAGTGCTGACACAGAGTCAAGGCCTTTTCTGCTTCTCACCCCACCCCACCAGCGAGTAGGCTGGGGGTGCACAAGAAGTTGGGAGGGGACACAGCCGGGATAGCTGACCCAAACTGACCAAAGGGATATTCCATGCCATATGACATCATGCTCAGCATATAAAGCTGGGGGAAGAAGAAGGAAGGGGGGGATGTTCAGAATGATGGCGTTTGTCTTCCCAAGTAACCGTTAGGCGTGATGGAGCCCTGCTTTCCTGGAGATGGCTGAACACCTGCCTGCCGATGGGAAGCAGTGAATGAATTCCTTGTTTTGCTTTGCTTGCATGCGTGGCTTTTGCTTTACCTATTAAACTGTCTTTATCTCAACCCATGAATTTTCTCACTTTTACTCTTCTGATTCTCTCCCCCATAGCACTTGGGTGGAGTGAGCGAGCGGCTGTGTGGTGCTTAGTTGCTGGCAGGGGTTTAACCATGACAGTATGCTATGTATATTTGTTCATACAGTATCAGGACTAATGATCTGGTTTAGGCTCTGGGCATGTATATGAATTTGACCAGAGGTCAGTTGGTGAGACCCATCATAATGTTTCAGATTGATTTCTACATCTGTTGAGGTTTACTAAGGCCCTCAGCTTTAGAAATGTCACCACTTTCTCAGTCTTCCAAAGAGCTTGTTAGAAACTGTTCCTTAAATAGATAATTTAATCAGAAAAATAAACTTGTTTTGCCTGGTAATGCAAGGAATATAATAAATACATGAGGAGAAATTTGATTTCTACAAAACTTCAAACGAGTAAAACAGAAAATCTCTTCTTCATTCTCCACTGTATTTTCCTCCTCTCCTAGGACTAGACCTCTGCAACTAGAAGGCAAAGAGAATTTTATCTATATGTATTTTAATTGGCAATATGAAAAACATTCACCCACTTAACTTTTATTTATGAAAAACGACTTTGTGGTGTCTTAATGCTTCTTTATAGGAACCATTTGGATTATTAGCTCACACTTAGTGTTTTATTTGCCATGTACACCTCAGTGTCAACTAATCAGACTTTATTCTTGAACACTCTGAATTGCCTGTAGCACTTACTTCAGCAGGCAAACTGACTCACTCTGACAGGAAACAATATGAGGCTTTCCCCGAAGGGACCATCCCATAATATCAATACGAGTATGTAGTCATTAGCTAGTCAGGGAACATCTAACAATTACATTAGTCAAAGCACTTTACAACATTTAGTTTCGTGGAGAATCTGATATTCCAGCTCTGAAGCTATGCTGAGCATAAGTACCAAACACAACAGTGCTGTTTGGTTGTAGACAAAATTAATTTGGGGAAAATCAGATCATCCAACAAGTTAAACAAATTTTAAAAATTTGTTACATATACTTGTCTCATAAAAAAGCAATTCTCAAGTTTTTCTCTTTTAATTCGAAGGGAAAAAAGGATTCCTAATGACAGAGGAATAAAACCTGAGCAAGGATGGATAAAACTATTTGCATAAAAAAGGATAAACAGTAACAGAGCTTCACAAATACATTACTTCACCATAAGAGTACTCACTTCCACTCTGAAAGCTCAGTGAGTTAATAAAGGACAATGTTCTTATACAAAACAGTCTGAGAATATGTATGTATAGACACATTAATATTTAAATCTCAATAGCAGCATCTATTATTAAGCATTTCTACTCATTCTGATAGAAGGCCTTAGAGGCTTCATGCCATTGCAAAAGAGGATAACATGTTCTCAGGCCGTCGTTTGGCTTATAGCAATTCAATACTGCTTGGCATGAAGCCACATGCCCTTAGGAGCTTTAACCTGTGCAAAATGTTGCAGTACATCTTGCCGACAACTCTGAATCTGATCTCTACTCTCTACATTGGTGTCCCAGATTGCTGAGCCGAGGATAAGGTCTCACTCCTATTACCTTGGCATATGATGTAGTGAACACTTTTTAAAGCTCAGGATGGCTGACAGTGACCACAACAACATTCTCTGGGTTGAAAAAAGATCTTTCACAGGAAGCAGACCCAGGCTGTGGAAACAATCACCAAGGGACAAAAAAATCATCACAGACCCCGCCATATTCCACACCAAGTGCAAGAAATTATGGAAAACATTTGCCTTTGCTTTCCCTTGCATAAGTACATAGCAGAGAGTTAATTAGAAAAGAAGCTGTCCAAAGTCCTAACAAAAACTAATACTGCACTTCAGATGCAGACACCAAAGGCATGTCAGTGTCAGTAGCAACATTGTTGAAAGCTGCTCAGGTACAGCCTAATAAATTTGGCAAGAAAACCTGAAATCGTTTCTACTCAACAGAGAGCCATGAGTCCCATACAAATAAGTCCTTACAAGTAAAGATCTAAATGCTCTCCTCAACTTTTCACTAAGGTGGTCTGGGACTTAACACATAAACCATTTATAAACACTGAAGACTTGCTCTAGTAGATACTCCCATGAAATAATAGCATGCTTAAGCATCTACTGTAATCGTCACTAAGCATAAGGCTGAAAAAGAAATTGTTAGACGGCAAAGTACTGGACTGACTTTGATATACACAGCATGAGCAAAATGCCTGGCATTGCTTCACAGCTAGATATTACAATAATTCAGGTTTTGCCAGGAACAAGTTACCACTACCATATGCAATTTTGGAAACACCTGGCGGTTCTCCAGTGCTGCTGTTATCTCTTGCCTACCTAAAAGCTCCCAAAGTAGTAAAAAAATGCTCCGCCAAGCTGGTGATGAAGCGTTATAAAACCTATGATGGGTGAGTTGAAAAATGTTCTTAGGTTCAGCAGCAAGTTTAGAGTCTGATTTAAACCACATGGAGACCATTTAGATCTATGTACTGCATGGTAAACCTTTAAAAGTCTCAACTCCAACATTTTGTGTATTTCCAGGTCACTGGAAAATTCTTTAAACCACAAGAGTGATAGTTCAGAGAAGGAAATTTTTTCTTCAGTTCATTGTCAAACTTCTACATTTTCTTTGAGTCTTTGTGTGCAATAGCATACATATTATTCTCTTCCCCTTTTCCAATTTCGATAAGAACAACATAAATAACTCAAAGGTTAATGATAAGGAATTCCTTCATTTTTCAGAATTTTTCTATTCTCAAACAAAGAGGAAAGTGTTGTTAAACACTTTCTCAGTGGAGATTATTGTTTCCAGAATTAGAAAATAATGTTATACTTTGATTTACTATTTTACTTCTACTCCTGCATGGCACCAAGAAGTAAAGGATTGGCAACAGAAATAAAAGAACTAATGATTCTTCAAGCATTAGAAATGGTTCTGCTTAATTTTTTTCCAGATGATCTGCTATTTCATCAGTTCTGGCTATTTGAAATTATTGCTATGTTAGTGCTACTTTAGTGCTATGGGTATCTACAAATTAAGTCTTCCTTCTATATTTTATTTCTGGTTGTACTGTAGCAAAATATTGTATATCAACATGAAGCATTAACCCTCTAGGCAAATAATGACCTGAACTCCTTCACACATTTGCAAAGTGGTTAATTTCAAGAGCCTGGCAACTTTTAGACACTTACAGAAATACCTCACAAGTTATTAGAAGAAAGACAAATTAGGTTATTAAAAAAACCCAAAGAAACCCCTAAAATATCAAGTAAAGAGTTTCCGTGTATATACTGTCCATACTTGGCCTAATGTTAAACTTTCCTCTGGTTTTTTTTTTGGTTTGGTTTTGTTTTTTTAATGGGGGGGAGGGGAGGAATGGATGAGATGGGAAAACTCTGATCTTCAGGATATCTCATTTTTATCTTGATTTGCCAGTCTTCGGCTGTGTTTGTGCTGCTTTCTCTTACCTTCTATCTCTTCCCTGCCTCATTTCATAAACTGGTTGTAAGAATGGTGACTGGTCCCTAGTTGAATGTTGTATAAGAATTCTTTCCATTTATGTTTTGAATCATTTGAATTTGTCTTCCAGAAGAAAAAAAATTTCCTCCGATTCTTTCTTATAAAAAAAGAATAAATAATAGCTTACATAATAATAATAAA